>NC_143188.1:11660803-11811785 GCF_047325235.1 Durio zibethinus | reverse complement strand
AACATGTACTACCAAAAAAATTTTAATACTAAGCTTTAAGGATGTTTTGCAAAACTGAAACTTAAAAACAAAAAAAAAATTAAATATTTATGTAATATTTACTTATTTAGTATCTCAATGGCATGGAACTTTTTTTACACTACCATTTAGGAAAACACGAGCTGCATGATGCATCCCACTCTTCAACAACTGCAGCTGAGGCTCAATCGCCTAACGTTCACAGTTCATGCAGGCCTGGTTGCATGCAAATAATAAAGTGAAACTACAATCATAGTCTACTAAGAGTACTCAAGCACATTAGTGATACTCAACATATTTTCTACTTGTGATGATAGTATATTATGCATGCCTGAAACAGTTATGCCATATCTCATAAAGCTTGCCTTCCATAATGTAAAATTGGCTGGATTACTCTTCCATGAGTCCACAGGCTCCCGAGCTCGATTGTCTTCTAATTTCCGCCCAAATAATGGCCATAATCTAGTCCAGAAATCAGGCAGGCCTCGGACATTCCAGCCACCGCGAATGAGGAAGAAGTCTTGGCTGTCATAAGCCTAGGATATAATTTCTAAGATTAGTTATTCCTTTTTCCTATTTGTGTATAGGTGATGATGTTAGCACTTCTATTTGTGAAATAAACACTACAAACGTTCACCATATCCATATGCTTTTTATTTTTCAAAGTTATTTCAAAATTCAATTCTCCTAAGCTAATGTCAACATATAATGTATGATTTTCTTATTGATCAAGAAAAAAAAAATTTTTTGGTGTTCTGATAATTATATTTGAGGCAGTAAGTCTATTTTTATTACTCCAAGTATATATTCCTTGGCCATAAAAAAAAGTATATTATATTTTTTTTTATGGGCAAATTATCAGGCGGCAACAAAAAAAAGAAACCTAATACACTTGGGACTAAAACACTTGAGACTGACACATCTAAATCTAGATATATGGGTTTAGGAAACTAAATTAATACGTAAATTTATTCAACAGAAAGAAAGCATTCTATAGTAACCATGTTAATCGTTTCATCGGAGTTTTCAACACCTCGTGGCTTCAGATTTCTACCCACCAAAGAAGAGATTTTCGTCTACTACCTTAGACCAGCCATCAATGGAGAGCCATTATCTTGTAATATTTTGATTGAGGGTGAGATTTATGGAGAAAACAAAGAGCCTTGGAATCTTTTCAACAAAGATGAAAATAAATCTTTCTGGGTTTTCACCAAGTTGAAAAAAAAGAGCAAATCGAGGATTGATAGGACTGCCGGATGCGGATGTTGGCTTGGCCGAAACACCAAAGAAGTAAAGAATGCAAGTGGTCAGCTGTTAGGGTTGGACAAATACTTCACGTTTACATGCAAGAAAGATAAGTCAAACCAAGGCAACGGCAACTGGATTATGCATGAGTATTCGTTAATGGATGAAGGTTTCAGTGATTATGTCATTTGTGAGATTAAGAATAAAGATGTCGCTGATCGTAGAGAAGACGAAGCAGAACCCAAGAACAAGAAGCGTAAAACGCTTGAGGTTAACGATGAAGAGGCGCCAGCTCCAACTATGAAGAGAGTTTTTGTTGATCATCAAGGGAATCTAAACGAAGGACATCAAGAAACTTATGATCAGAGCAGAATGCAGACCATGACCAGTATCATCCCTCTCGATTTTGCTGCTACCTTTGGTCCTGACGAGCTTCCGGGTGAATATATTAATACTTGCCTAAATGTAGATGACTATATTATTGAAGAGATCAAAGATGAAGCGATTGCTGTTCCAAGTATGGAGGAGGGAAACGGGGTGCATACCATGACCAGTACCAGGTTTCCTGATTTTGCTGATCACATCGTTCCTGAAGATCTTACGGGTGAAAATACTGATGCATACCTGAACCTGGATGGATGGCCTGATCTTGATGAAATTCAGTCATTTAAGTAAAGCCAGAGTTGTATTCATTTTTTCTGGTGGTTTATTAGAAAACAGAGCTAGTGATCATCAGTAGTCTTTAAGTTTATACAAACAAAGACACAAAACTATGTACCCATTTATCTAATAGTGGATGGCCTTTGTTTTGCCCGTGGTTTTTTTCCCTTCCAACACTTGGAAGGGTTTTTCCACGTAAAAATCTGATGCCTCTCTCTGTTCTTTGCTTCTTTATTTTTGTGCATGGTTTATTTGATTTATTTCTTTATCTAATATTTCCCTGTTTATGTTCATTCATTGATGGCATATGCACCTACTTTTATTATATTCATATTTCATAATTAATTCAAGCATGTATATGCCAATGTTTGTTAGCCACTTTAATGTGACCAAGACCACCGAAATATAATAATCAATATCTCCATTGATAATAAAAGTCTTCAGTTTGTGCAAGCTACCTGATGAGAAGTACTCTGCAAATTGATCATTGGACAGTTTCCACCATCCATTGAGCAATTCTGAGTTCTTAAAGTCCACATTCCTTTCTTTACAGCCAATATTAATGCTTCCCCCAATATTTCTTATTCCCAAGCAATACTGAAAATAGCTTCATTTATTTTTTCCAATCCACAAATTTGTCTTCGAAGGAATGGTCTGCAGTCAAGCAAGTCAAAGCTCAAGTAAATGTCAAGTAAATGACATAGTATTCGGAAAACTATGTCAAACAGAAGAGTAAAACATAAAGAGAAAGATTTTTTGTATCCAAATAGTAGGAATCCACTGCCATGCAAGCAAGAAAATTGATTTCTATGTCAAGCATCCTTGTTGCTAAGGGTATGGCAAAATCCAGCATCATATTGTACTAGGACTAGCAATTTAGGAAGAAAATTAGAATTTTTTATGTTCAGATTGCAACGAGATTATGAATCTACAGTATATGTATCATTGTTGTAGATGATAGGAAACCAACAAAATCTACTGAGGCAATTATTGGGACCACACACATAACAAGGGTCATTTTGCAGTGCAAGACAGGAGTTCCCCATTGTAATGGATAAGGAAACCTAAACCGTGGGGGAAATTTCAATGCATGAGATGTATCAACTGGACAGAGCTTCATCCTGGAAACATGTTTTCTGCAGTGCTCATATATTATATTTGAGGTTGGTACATTGTTATCACAACTTGACAGTGCTTCAGTGAGAAGGAAAGCAGCTGCCTCTGTGACTCCAAGGCCCAAAGGAACCTGGTAGTTAGCAGATCATGGTCACAAACGATATGTGCAACAACACTATAAAATGTGCATCAAAAAGCTAAAAGCACATAGAATAATGATGCGACTACTCTGTAATGAAACTTACCTCATAGATTAGAAATATGAGATGGCCAAGACCAGATACCTTATGGAGATACTGCAAACATGGTAACATTTGCAGATTTTTTTTTTTTCCACAATCCAGTAACAAAGAAATATTCAGATTGTAATTTTTTAGGCATTCAGCCAGCAATAGAATGATCAACAATAATTAGGACCTAAAACTTGCAAACTGTAAAATGAGTTTCAAAAACTTACAAGAGAAAAAAATAATAATAACCAACAATATCTGCATAGCACCAATGTCAATACATGTCTCAACTAGTGGGAAACCATAACTGTAAAAAGGATATCCAACCTAGCAATGGTAAGTGCAATAACCACTGGATTGATTAACCTGAAAATAAACAAAAATGAACTCAGTATAAAACACACAACTCAATGGATATATGTTAGTGCAAGTAGTATTAGTATGTAATAATCAAACAGCTGTATTAAGTTGGAGAGGCATGGAGCTTATTTTGCATTTGACATGATGCTTAGAGATGGCTAATCCAATTTCTCGCTTAAAAGTTATAAGCAGCTTTGGAATCAGGTTTGCTTGATATTTTCTGTTGACATATCACTGTTTGTAGCCTTGATATAGTAGCTCTAAGGCCATTCGTAAGAGTCATAAGATGATGCCTGCACGTCATGGTTTTAATGGAGACTATGACTTTGAATAGAGGAAGAGGCTAGGAGTGTGAACCGTCTGCTTTGGTAAAGCCAACCTCCCAATTTCAGAATCAAAACCAATGCAACTCCATATCAAATCTAGTCCAAACCTTACTCAGTTAAATGAAGGTTGAATTCAAATAAAGTTAGGGTGGCAATTATTGACTAGACCTATCAACCAAATTGGATCTGCCCAATTAGTAATGCTGAATAGATGCCAAACCTATTTATTGGATTTGCACAGGCCTCTCCAATAATAACAGTCTCTTTATTGCCAATCAGGTTCTATCTAGGTAGCATGGGTTCGCAACTATCTTGTCAAGGATCGGAATTTTTGGACGCCCACCCAACCAAATTCTTCTAGCTGGACTTGGAAGAAAATTCTCAAGCTCAGAAAATTTGCCTTTCCTCTCTTCAAACATACCATTGGTAATGGTTGTAGAACCTATTATTGGATTGAAGACTGGCATCCTCAGGGCTCTCTCCTATCTATTTACTCCAACAGCATCAAGTTAGCTACTGGCTTATCCAAGGAGGCAAAAGTTGAGAGCATCATTAAAAGCAATTCCTGGCAATGGCCTCATACTCGCTTACTCATCTTTCCAGACGTACAAGCTGGTGTTGAAGTTACTCTTTTTCCTGATTCTTAGAAATCCGACTCTCTCATGTGATTAACTTCAAAATCAGGTAAATTTTCTATTTCTGAGACTTGGAACCACTTGAGGCATAAACGAAGTCAAGTTCCTTGGCACCAACTTATTTGGTCCTCATATCACATCCCCAAGCATGCTTTTTATTGCATGGCTTTGCATTCTTAACAGACTGCCTACTATCTCCAGACTCAAGAATTGGGGTATTTTCTTACAATCTACATCTTGTTATTTGTGTAACCAGTATGATGAGACCAGAAATCATATGTTTTTCTTTTGCCCTTACTCAAGTAAAATCTGGTCTGATGTTCTCCAAACAGCAAACCTCAGCAGATCCTCAGGTGATTGGGATTCTGAACTTCAATGGGCAATCAGCCACCTAAAGGACAAAACTTTAGATACTTTAGCCCTTAAGTTAGCATGGTCAGCTTTCATTTATTATATTTGGAGACAAAGAAACAAAAGAAAGCACGGATCCCCTGCCTCTCCTCCTGCTTCCTTGGTACATAAAATCATCAAGGTTGTCAAATTAAAATCAGCAATCATCGCAATATTGTGAAGACCACATCCACTTCACTCTTTTAGTTTCAATGATATATTTTTTGTTCACCTCTGTAATGGAAATTTTGTTGTACTTCGATTACTCAGATTTTATTCTTTGTGTAGACTTTTACTTACGGATTACTAACACAAATTAAAAAAATAACAGTCCCTTCCTTTCTTTGGCCCATTATGACCCCTTTTGATTTTGGAAATGCAGGGGATAGTATCAATAGGAAAGTCTAAGTGAGTCGTGTAAAGCTTATTACATGTCAACTAAAGCATACTTGAAGGAAGACTATATGAAAACAATTTTGCTTTGCTTTTACTTTTGATAATTTCACTTTGTTCAGTCCATGAATTAATCTTGATTCTGGACTATAATTTGAATGGTAAATGTCAAAGGAAGACAACTATCATCTAGCATGATTAATTGTGATTACCGTGATGTTAGATCTCATCCTATCCTATAAAGACAACTATCATCTTGCATCAAACAAACAATGACTTGTATGGAAGTGTATGAATATTTACAATGCAGGAAGGTGTGCTTTCTTTCAAAATAACTTCTTAACAAGCAAAAACCATGAAAGCAAACAAAAACCAGTCTCCTCTTTCACCAGTCAGCTATATCTTGTTTTCTGAATGGAAAAATTGATCTAATAATCCTTCCAAAAACCTTAATGAAACCCTAAATGAATGATTTTCAAACAATTAATGACTTGGAATAGAAAAGGATTTGACCATAAATTGATTTAGAAAACAGAAAAGTTACCTCTGAGATTTTGAGTTTTTGCATACGTTTTGGAGATGGAGATTCTGAAACCGTTTGGATTAGGGTAAAGATTTGGAAGAGACGATTGAAGAGCTCTTCCCGTTCTTGGCGCCATTAGTTTTTTTTTTTTTTTTCATGAATCTGAATTTCAACTGAAAATATGGAATCAGTAAGAAGGTTATTTCTGTAATTACGTTAAAACTGAAGCTGTTGTTTTGGCGCCAAAAGTTTGCGACGATTAACATAGGCAGCACGTGCGAGCCATGCAATTTGTTAATTTTTTTTTTATTTCCAAAAATCTTGCTAAAAAGGAAAGCAAAAACATGGAAAATTAAATCAAATTTTAATAAAAAAAAAACTAATAACTATTGAAAAATCTAACATATATATATATATATATATATATATATTCAAATGCAATTAGTAGTCTATATAAAAAAAAAGCATATATTTTGTTATTTACAAAAGTTGAACTTTTTACTTTTTTTTTTTTTTGGAAACATATTAGCATATGTTTTTGTAGGAAAATATATCTTCCATTTTTCACTTCTAAGATCAATTAGTAAATAACAAAATTAAAAACAAAATAAAATAAATTTTAAATAGTTCTTTTACTCACTTTCTTTTTTAAAATTTTTTTTATTTTTATTTTTACTTATTTTTTAAATGAAATTAAAAATTCCAAATAAATAAATTTTCAACACACTTCACCTCAAACATGTCAAGTGGTCCAATTAGTTTAATTCTAGACTTTGAGTTCATTTGATAGCATGGTGAAAAAATTTCTCACCATCCTGTTTATTTTATGAATAAAACTTTATAAATTCAATTATAAAACGTACTTATGGTGTCATGAGAATTCTTTTCACCACGTTGTCAAAATGAAACATTAACAAAAGAGTCCATTTGTTATTACGTTGAAAGTGTAAGGATCAATGAGTGACTTTTTGCATATAAGAATCAAAATAGTATCAAAGTGTAAACAAATGCATATTTAAGTAACAGTTACCAATTTAGGAAAACATTGGCAGCTTTATCCATCTCCCATTGTTTAAAGACTTCAGTCGAGGCTCAATCGCCTAAAGTTCACGATTCATGCAGGCCTGGTTGGATGCAAATAATAAACTGAAACTACAATCACAGTCTACTAAAAGTCAGGCGCATCAGTGATACTCAGAACATATAGTATATTATGCATGCCTGACACAGGTATATATGCCATATCTCATAAAGCTTGCACTCCATAATGCAAAATTGGCCAGACTTCTCATCCTTAAGTCCACAGGCTTTCCAGCTGGATTGTCTTCTAATTTCCGCCCAGATAATGGCCATAATCTAGTACAGAAATCAGGCAGGCATTAGACATTCCAGCCACAGGGAATGAGGAAGAGGTCTTGGGTGTCATCAGTCGAGCAAAGGATAATTTCTAGGATTAGTTATACTTGATTCATGTTTGTGTATAGCTGATGATGTTAGCACTTCCATTTGCGAAATAAACACTACAAAACGTTCACCATGTCCATATGCTTGTTTTATTTTTCAAAGTTATTTGGAAATTTAATTCTCCAAAGTTAATATGATCAACATATTATTGATCAAGAAAACTTTTATTTGTTTTTTGGTAAATATATTTGAGGCAGTAAGTCTAGTTTTATTATTCCAAGTATATATTCCTTGGGCATAGAAAAAAAATTAAATTATATTTTTTTATATGGGCAAAATTATCAGCGGCAACAAAAAGAGAAACCTAAAACACTTAGACTAAAACACTTGAGACCAACAAATCTAAATCTATATATATGGGTTTAGCCATTTAGGAAACTAAATTAGTACGTAAGTTTATTAAATACGGAGGGAACATTCTATTGTAACCATGTTAATCGTTTCATCAGAGTTTTCAACACCTCATGGTTTCAGATTTCTACCCACCAAAGAAGAAATTTTCGTCTATTACCTTCGACCAGCCATCAATGGAGAGCCATTATCTTGTAATATTTTGATTGAGGGTAAGATTTATGGAGAAAACAAAGAGCCTTGGAATTTTTTCAACAAAGATGAAAATAAATCTTTCTGGGTTTTCACCAAGTTGAAGAAGAAAGAGTAAATCGAGGATTGATAGGACCGCTGGATGAGGATGTTGGCTTGGCCGAAGCACCAAAGAAGTAAATAATGCAAGTGGTCAGCTGTTAGGTTTCGACAAATACTTCACGCTTACATGCAAGAAAGATAAGTCAAGCCAAAGCAATGGCAACTGGACTATGCATGAGTATTCTTTAATGGATGAGGGTTTCAGTGATTACGTCATTTGTGAGATTAAGAATGAAGATGTTGCTGATCGTGGAGAAGACGAAGAAGAACCCAAGAACAAGAAGCGTTAATCGCTTGAGGTTAACGATGAAGAGGCGTCAGCTCCAACTATGAAGAAAGGAAAAGGGATGCAGACCATGACTAGTACCAGCTTTCCTGATTTTGCTGGTCACTTCAGTCCTGAAGAGCTTACGGGTGAAGATGCCGACGCATTCCTGAACCTGGACGTGGAAGCCTTCATGAATGGGCTTAATCTTGATGAACTTCTATCATTAATTTAATTAAAGCCAGAGTTGCATTCAGATTTTCCGGTGATTTATTAGATAACAAAGCTAGTGATGACCAGTAGTCCTTAAGTTTATGTAAACAAACTTCAGACACAAAACTATGTACCCATTTATCTAATAGTGGATGGCCTTTTCTCTGCCCGTGGTTTTTTCCCTTCCAACACTCGGAAAGGTTTTTCCACGTAAAATCTGATGCCTCTCTGTTCTTTGCTTGCTTCTTTAATTTTTTGAATGGTTTGGTTGATTTGTTACTTTATCTAATGTTCCTCTGTTTTTGTTCATTCATTCATTGCATATGCACCAATTTTTACTATATTCATATATCATAATTGATTCAAGTATATATATGCCTATGTTTGTTAGCAATTTTGATGTGACCAAGACTACCGAAATAAAACAATCAATATCTCTTTTAGTGATAAATGTCTTCAGTTTGTGTAAGTTACCTGATAAGAAGGGCTCTGCAAATTGGGAGCCTCCAGGCTCCAAGTCTAAGTCATGTACAACATAGCACAGTTTTCATCATCCCGTGATCTCTTCTGAATGTCCATATTCCTCTCTTCACAGTCAATATTAATGCTTCCCCCAATACTGAAGATTGCTTTCAACGCCTCATTCACTTTGTCCAATCCACAAATAATTTAGACTACAATTGGATGAGCACAAGATCTAAATCAGTGTGTAATTAGTAGGAAAATAAACACAAATTTGAAACATTTTAGAAGGAATGGTCTGCAGTCAAGCAAGTGACAACTCAAGAAAATGTCAAGTAAATAACAGAGTATTCTGACAGAGATATCAAGCATCCTTGTTGATAAAGGTATGGCAAATCCGGCAGTGTATTGTACTGATAAATTGGTAATATGCAGCTAATTTCATGATTTAAGACCAAAATGAAAGGAATGCGGATGAAAGAGAAAGGTTTCTAACAAAGCAATTTGCATGATCTACAAGTATTTGCACAGGCCTCTCCAATAATAACCTTTTCTTTGTTCCCTTCTCTCTCCCCTTACTACCCCTTTTGATTTTGAAAATGCAGGAGATTTAGGAAGTTACAAAAATCACTAAGACAGTCTTAGCGAGTCATGTAGAGCTTATAACATGTCAACCAAAGCATACTTCAAGGAATGATCAGTATGATACAGTAGACTTTCTCGCATATGAAAATAATTTTGCTTTGCTTGTGACAATTTCACTGTGTTCAATCCATGAATTAATCGCTGGAGCCAACGACAAACACCCAATCACTAACACAAGCATAATAAACCATAAATACTGACCTTGAGAGTTGAAGGCCAAGGAATGGTGCCTGAAAACGGCACCATAGGTTGACAGAATAGGCTGAGCTACCAGGAGGTTGGGCCAGTGCTAGTTCGGGATCTGCCATGGCCTGATACAGAGGAGAAAAGAAGCTTAGTTTCTGTTTTGGTTTGAACAGCATGTAAGCCACAATTTAATGGGCCATACTACTTCCTTTTAGATGGAAAAAGAGCAAGGACCCTTCACCAATAGATTATAACCTATCCCATTACAGGTACCTCCAAAAATACTAGGTCACACTTTAAGCAAATATATATAATAAATGATATGTTAATTCAATTTACTATACAAACCTAACATTAACCTGGCTTGGTCCAAGTGTGACTTGCTAGTCCACAACAATGGAGATTAATACATGATATGTTAATTCAATTTTCTCCCATTTCTCCAATCAGCTAGATCTTGTCTTCTAAATCGAAAGATTGCTCTAATAATCCTTCCATAAAGCTAAATGAAATCCTAATTGCATGATTGTCAAACAAATAAGGCAAACTGGTTTCAGTTCTATTTGATCTTGCTTTTGAGAACAACAAATTAAACCCTAAGCATCCTACAGATTCGATTCAACAGACCCACAAATTTTCCTTCCCTAGAGCTTTCTTTCAACCAGATGAGTGAAACTATCATTGCCCTGCATCAAAGCAAAACCTTCTCGCTATAAATATATAGTACATAACAGATCATCAGGTTAAAGCTTTTAGGAGCTAAAGGCCATAAATGAATTTTAAAAAAAAATGGTTACCTCTAAGATTTTGAATTTTGTATACGTTTTCGAGATGGAGATTCTGAAACCGGTTGGATCAAAGTAAAGATTAGGAAGAGACAATTGAAGAGCTCGGTCTGTTCTTGGCGCCATTGTTTCAACTGAAAGTAACGAATCAATTTTTTACGTTGGTAGTTTGAATTTCAATCAGGAGGCTATCTCTGTAATTACAGTAAATTTTAAGTTGTTCTTTTGGCGCCAAAAATTTGCAACTATGAATACATGCAGCACGTGCGAGCCATGCAATTTTTTTTTTTCCGAAAAGTTGCTAAAAAGGAAGGGAAAAATAGAGAAAATTAAATCAAATTCAATTAAAATAAAAAATAATAAATATTGTAAAATTTTAATTTATATATCCAAACGTAATTAATTTTTTTACTTTTTTATTTTTGACATACCTGTATTTGCTTTTGTAAGAAATTTTTCTTCCACTTTTACTGCTAAAATCAATAAGTAAATAAAAAAAATAAAAATAAAAAAAACTAATTTTATACTTTTTTACTCATTTATTTTTTAAAAAAATTATATTTTTTATTTTATTTTTTACTTATTTTTTGTATTTTATCAAATCATATTCAACTTGGCAGGCTGCCAAGCCCATGTAAATGTGTCATGAGCTATGCTATTTTGTATTGGTAATGAGTAAAGAGGACATAAATTTATTTTTACTTTAAAGGATAAACAACTTCATTTAAAGAAAAATAAAATAAAATAAAAGAACATAAAATAATAAAATATAAAAAAATGTTTAGGTTTTTATAAAACTTATACTTTTTAAGATTTTATTTGAATGGATGGTAAAATTGATTTTAATGATATTGAAAATAATAATAAAAGTAAAATTATTATTATAATAATAAAATTAAAATTAATGACGAAATATATGTTTAGATATAAAAATAGTTGTAGTGATAGAATTAATTGTAATGAGAAAAAAAAATAACTATTAAGGGTATTAGAATAAAATTATATTTAATTAAAATTTAATTAAATTATTTTAAATAATAGTTTTGTTAATAAATAACTAAAAAGTAATAATCAAAATCAAAATAAAATTTATTTATTATTTTTTTATTATATAATAATAAATTTTATTTATTAATTATTATATAATAATAATAAATTAAAATGAAAAAAAAATGGTTCAAGGCATTTTTGAATTAATATAAAAAGTTTTGAGACAAAAATAAAAAACTAAAAGCTCCGATGCAATTAACGACCAGATCCATTTAAATTCAGTAGCCAACTGCCATCAATAGCAATGCGTCAAAATCTCGTTTGAGTCTCGATAGATACAAAGTCAATTGACAATCGACCTACTGATAAGATTGTATGCAAATGGGCCTAATACTAATAATTATTGAGAAATAATCAAAACACGAGTCGTGAGAGGTAATTATAACCTCAAGAGGTAATAATTACTCTTTGTCTATTTATTTTTGTTTTTTAAAATATTTTAAAATTATGTTTTTGTAATATCTAAATTTTATATTTTTTATTATTTTATTTGTTATATTAAAATGTTTAATTTTATAAAAAATTTTAATTTTAATATTAATTATATTAAAATCAAATTTTTTAAAAAATTTCTTCAAAATTAGTACTACCCAAACAATTTGGGATAGACAGGTAATATTGAAAATATTTTTTTACTTATAAGTAAAAATATTTTGCTACTCAACAAATGAAACATGTTCACAAATTATACATCGTCAAATAATGGGAAGAAAAATATTAGGAGACAGACGAACGAAGCTTAGTGGGACTGTGGGAGCCGTAATTTTCACCTGAAAGCGCCGAAGTATCTGAATCCCGTGGGCCCATCTCAACCGATTCCTGGAAACCCCCCCCCCCCCCAACCCAACGGTCCATTTTTCTAGTATACTTTTTTCTTCTCTACCAAAAAAAGAGGTATCTCTGCGAAACACCTAATTTCAAAACGCCCGTAAGAATAATAGTCATCCGCACACTAATCGGAAACATTGACGATCCCGATTCTCGCACAAAAAGGGAAAAAAAGCCAAAGCAAGAGGAGAGAACATGGTGGTGACGACAACGGCGAATGACGTGGCGTATGGTGATTGGAGCGAGACGAAGACGTGCGTGGTGCTTGGAGGCCGAGGATTCATAAGGAGATCGCTCGTCACCAGGCTGCTGCAATTGGTAGGCTGGATCGTCCGAGTTGCCGATTCATCTTCTCACTCGCTGTAGCTCGATCCTTCCTCAGCTTCCGACTCTCTCCTCTCCGATGCTCTCTGCTCTGGTCAAGCCTCCTTTTGCCACGTCGACGTCCGCGATACATTAAATTGTTCATATATATATAAACGTAAACATACGATAAATATACGTATATATACCTCTTTACGTATAATTATTTCGTATATATGCATGTTGTTTACTGGAGATATGGCAGCAAAGAAAGTTAGAAAGCTTGATCAGTTATCTATTTATTTATATTTTCAAAATTAGAGTGATTTCAAGTTTGTTAAGCTGAGAATCGAGTTTGGCATGAACATTTTTGTTTGAATCTACTTTAATTTTTTGCAAGAGTTTTTGAAAAGGTGACCTTTTGTGTTTACTTTCTTTTTCTTAGGAATTAATAATGTAAAATGTTAGAAATGATTTTTATTTCCTTGGAGATTAATATTACCTGAGGGGTTTAGTTTTAGCTGGAAAGAATGGAAAGTTAAGGTCTACAATACCGATATTTGGTTCCTGAGAAACCATTGACAAAATGTGAGAACTGAAAAAGTGAAAATGCTAGAGTTCAATCAATCTTTTTGTTTATTATTTCCCTTCACAAACTAACCAAGGAACTTATGGACTTATGGAATGTTTTGGTTTCTGGAGTGTATTGGTTTTTGTTTTGTTGCAAGAAAATTAGATAAAATAAAGTAGCATCTGAATTCTCCTTGTAAGAAACTGAACGGTATACTGTGATGGAGAGAACATAAATTGAATTCATGTATGTTACATTTTTAGCCTCATTTTCAGTTTTAAATTTCCTTGCAACATTGAAAATGTTTGAGAAATTGACTCTCCATTGACAATGCACCTCTTGCAGTAACTAAAGGTGCAGATGTTGCTTTTTACATGGAACCGACAGATTTAGTCACACATGATTTCTATAATTGCTATATGGTCATAATTCAAGGTAATGGGTCTTTCTTTTGCCCTTTTTGATGGGTCCTTTTTTCCCATCTGTTGATGTTGTAGATTTATAGTTATATACTATATTTTTAAAATGATACTCTTTTGTTAATAATATGTTCAGGTACAAAAAATGTCATTAATGCATGTCAAGAATGTAAAGTTAGACGACTTGTATACAACAGTTCTGCAGATGTTGTTTTTGATGGTTTACAAGATATACTAAATGGTAATGAAGCCTTGGCTTGCCCGGGGAAAGTATGTTTCTTATTGCTGCAATCTGATGAAACAGATTTGGATTTAGAGTTACCATTAGTCGTTTGCTAATTGTCCTTTGGTTTATTTATGCACCAATACAGTTTCAGGATATGCTGATTGACCTCAAGTTTCAAGCAGAAGGACTAATCAGGTTAGCTAACAATATTGATGGTCTTCTAACATGTGTACTTCGCCCTAGCAATGTCTTTGGACCTGGTGACACACAGTTCGTGCCTTTGCTAGTGAATCTCGCCAAATCTGGTTTGGGAAAGGTTTGTGAACTGTCTCAGCTCTCAACATCACTTTATTTATGTAGAGCTGTAGTTTTACTAGTATCTTATTTATTTGGAAGCTTCCTGATGTTATCAATCATATTATACTGGATATTTCTACATTGATAATCAGAATATAGGCTTAATGTGAAATACAGCAATGTACCTAAAAGAACCTCTTCACTTTTAGCCCCAATTTTCCATGTTTGGATTTATCTCATGTAAGATCCATAGTTATTTATGCTACCTAGATTATTCATGCTTTTCAGAAATGTGCAGGTGGTTGTCTGCTTGTAAAATTCTACTATTTGTCTTGCAATTTTTGGAAAAATAACTGTCTATTTTGTGTTATGATGGAACATTAAATATTTCTATTTAATTCTTTTTATAGTAACAGGTTTTCTCATTTCAGTTTATTACAGGAAGTAGTGAAAATATGTCTGACTTCACCTATCCAGAGAATGTTGCTCATGCTCATATATGTGCAGCCGAAACTCTAGATTCTCGGATAGTCTCTGTGGCTGGAAAGGTACTCCTTAAGAGTGTTGTTATGTATGGAAAGCTCTCTCATATTTTAATTTATATTGAATCAATGTATAAGGGAGATGTTCTCAATATGTAGGTTTTTTCATCACAAATCTCAAGCCTGTAATGTTCTGGGAATTTTTGTCACTCATACTTGAAGGCTTAGGGTATCAAAGGTAAAGTGTGCTGATTTTCATGTGTGAAAATCTGCTATATCATACTGATTCACAGTAGACTACAATGCTGTAGATTTATCAAACTAACATGATTGTGACGTATAACAAGATTTACTTGCGTTACTAAGACTGTTGTTCAGATAGTGTAAAATTCAAGTGTTGCCACAGCATAGCCACCTAAATCCCCTGCACTTCCCCAAACCAAAAGAGGTAATGATGGACCAGAGAAGGGAACAAAGAAACTGAGATTATGTTGTGAACCGTTATTCTTTATCTGGATGCTAATATTTGGTCCTCTAATTTTGAAATTAGCTGTTTATTGCCAATTCATCAGCAAAAAATGCTGCTGGATTTTGCAATACCATTAGTGACAAGGATTAATGTAGGAATGTTTTTCTTTCTTGTTTGGCAGTGAATTCGTACTGTTATGGTATACTAAATTTGTTGTTAGATGTTTTATCATCCTGTTTGCCTTCTTTGAATTCTCATTTTCATTTAGTTGACAATTTATGTGATTTTGTCTTTCTGCTTGATTGGCTGCTGAAGCAATCACAAAAAATTCCATTTTTCTTCCTTTGTTTCTTTTTCTTTTTCTTTTTCTTTTTTAAATTTGCAAGACTTTTAATGTTTTTCTCCTAACTGGAGTTGTCAATTGCATTGCAGACCATTCATAAAAGTTCCTACCTGGATGGTTTCCTTTATTCTCTCGCTTTGTTAATGTATGCATGACAAATTGTGCTTCAGAATACATAAATATTCCACGTCACCTCACTACATTGTGCAACTAGCTTCACGTACCGGAACTTTTGACTGCTCTGCAGCTCAAATGCATCTCGGATACTCACCTATTGTCTCCCTAGAAGTAAGTTTCTGCTGTCTTTCTTTGTATGTGAATACATTCTTTTCTGCTATAGAATATCCCATCATCTATCCTTTCTTTAGGCACCCCTATATTATATAGAATATTTTCCAGATCTTCTGTTAGCCTATAGTTTTTCTTGATTTATTTTAGGACTTTTTAAGGAACTAGAGTACTTCTTATCTGTTGACTAGCTAAAAATTGTACTTATTGCTTTCACTTTCTTTTATGTTTTTCAATTTTTTTTCATATATTGGTATTTTATTGCCATAGTATTAATCTTTATAGATTAGAAGCACTACTCCTTGTCTCCTTTTCTAGCATCGACTGGATTATAACTCATCAGTTGATTTGTACAGTCAATTAAACATTCTTGAGTTTGATTTATTTGTTTCCTGACAAGCTGTAATGTAGATAGATAACTATGCTAATGCTTTCTTGCTCAAATTCCAAATTATGTCCATTGTAAGGGACAGATGGACAATCTTTGATGGGAAGGTAAATAGAGTGAGGTTAATTCTGCTTATTTCCTTGAACGGAAATGATTGGATGAATGGGATTTGGTAGAATTGGTTATCCTGGCTGCTTTGACAAATTTAAAAGCTGGAGGAAGTTGAAGCAAAGTAAATGGCTGTTGGGAGTAGGATTTTCTTGTGGAATCAAATAACTGCTTTTGTTGCTCATGTCTTTATCCTTTTCCTTCCCATTATTTTTGATAAGCAGAAAGACTATTTTCATTCTCTAATATGCTTTTTGCCATTCATATAAATCTGTCCTACTTTAAGACATAATTAATGTTAGATTTAAGCCCTAGCTGATTGAATTCAGAAAATAGAAATGTTTGACTGTTTTTGCATTCTCAATTACTTCAATCACATGAAAATAGTTTTTCGATATCCAGTAGGGAGACTGCAATTTTTTTATCTGAAAGTTCATTTTTGTTTTTTGTTATTGATAATACAGGATGGTATCAAGTCAACTGTTGAATCATTCTCTCATTTAGCCAAAGACTCATCTTTTTTTGAGATACAGCAATTTTAATGAACAATCCAAAGCAAAGAAGCTGCTAGGCAGCGGGATAGGTATCCCATTATATGAGGTTTTATGCAGAATTCCAAAAATAGCATGGCATAGGCATTATTCTGAAGTTTATGTTTTGCCAAAGAATTAATTTGAAGTGGCATCCTTTCAATGATTGAGAAGATGACCAATTTGTTTGTAGATTTTAATCTTGGAACTGTTTATTTCTTTTGCTTATTATTTTGACCACCACTCTTATACCTAATTTTCAAAGTTCAGGTGCTTTCTGATGCATGCTACGTCACAAGATTGCACAATGGAAGAATAGTTGAAATTTGATTCTTTCTTTCTTCAAATGCAAGTGAAGGATTTTTGGTTTGTAATTATAACCGACAGGCTATATGGTCCATGTTGACTTCAGATTCAGACTGAAGCCTAAGCCAACATTTCATGGCACACTGTCAATCAGATAAAGGCACAGAACAAGATGCACCAATTGATCACTAAATGAAGACTTAAGACATTGCTCTTGAGTAGCATCTTTTCTTTGGATGCCTCCAAATAGGCTACTGTAGATAGAGTCATGATATTGCAATTTTCGCTATATAATGACCTTGAATTAATTTGATGCAGTTGCAGATGTCTTGCTATGGAGAGATGAAAAGAGAACATTTACATGCTTTCTTACTCTGACTTCGGTATTTTACTGGTTCTTTCTCTGTGGAAGAACTTTTACCTCGTCTGCAGCCAAGCTTCTGCAGCTAGTTACGGTGGTAATTATATGCCTTGGTTGTTTTGTAGCATTTCATTGGGCCTTCCTACAGCTTCTTGAATTTTCTGTAGTTGGCCCATTTTTACACATTGATTCTATCTGGAATTTGAAGCAGTAACTCGGTTGTCATTCCCCCTTTTCTTTTCCAGTGTCCATGTTCAATGCTAAACTCTTTTGATTAATATCCTCTTGCTCTTATCTATATTATCTATCTTCCCGTCGCATTCCCCTGTTTTTGCTTATGCTCCAGTTTTCTGTGGGTCATTAGATGGGGGGAATGGGGTTTTCAAAGGAGGTTGTTTTTCCTTTAGTTTTTATAGATAAAGAGATGTTCTGAAATACTTATCATGTTTCCTTAGGTTCACTTTTGCCACTTCTGTCAACATAGCTGAATTAGGCTTTTTTCCCATACAGTAAAACTAGCGTATTAGATTCCACAAACAATTAACGAAAGCAATTTAGTTGTTTACAAGGTATAGAGCACCTGTAATACCTTAACTCTTTTTTCTCTCTAAAGTGTTTACATTCCCATTATTGACTTACAGAATCTGCAAGTTTTATTTTTCCTTCAGTAACCTGTTGAATTTTGTAATTTTTTTGAAATATAATTTTCAAACAACCGTGCAAGCGCACGCACATGCACATATGCACATGCATCTCTGTCTCAAATATGATGCCCTTTGCAACAGATGTGGTTTTGCTGTTCGAAGGATATCTTCGTATTGTTTTGAAATCCCAGCATCCTCCGTGAAAAATTCAATCAGATCCATAGCATATATGTGGAATAGAGGAGTTCGTAACATCAGATTGTTGGCCGAGGGGGAGGATTGGAGCAAGTTTTTCAAGGTTTGTATTTTGATGGCAATTCTTTTACAATTTCATGCATTTTTATAATGTTTTATTTACAATTATTATGAGTTTTTATTCTAGAGCATGTATAATAGGAAATCTCCAACTTAGAACTGTTCATTATATGTTTCCCCTTGAAACCCTCATTGTTTCAGTTGAGTTCTTGCATCCAGGTGCATAAGCTTTGCCCAAAACTCAATATGGATCTGATGTGAACTTTGACTTAAGCAAACTTGCGAAATAAGCACATCCAAAATTTTTTTGATTGATTTTAACTGTACAAGCTATACATAAGTCCATACGATGCACAACTATGAGCATAATATTAAGTTCTTGTGGATTTTGCTTTACCTGTGCAAGCTTTTTCTTCCATATTTCATTGAACTTTTGACTTCTTCAGGTTGCGGTTTTTCTTTATTTCGTCAAGTTCGTTCTGTCTTATTCCTTCGCTGTGCTTATTGGCATTGGTGATTAAAAATTTACATTTGCCATAAATGGGCAGTTCTTTTGGTTTATTCCTGGTATTAACTTTGGAAATCATCCGTACTGCAGCTTTGGTTTTTGCCTTCACCGCATTCTTTGCTTATGAACAATATGAATCAGAGCTTGATGGATTAGGGAAGGTTCTGTTCTGTGGTATCATGGAATCAAAAGGATTGCTAACGAGGACCCTACCGGCTTCTATCGCATCATTTCTTCAAAACCACAACATTTTGCATCCAGAAAAAGCTCCTGCCGCTGTAAAGGAGTTGAAATAGCCGGATGGAGCTCTCGGAGTATTTTAGTTTTCATTGCTGATCGACTATCCTGGTTAGGCTTTCATCAGACTAGAAATTGTTTTCCTAGCAAAATAGAGAACTAGATAGGGTCAGTAGTTTAATTGAACAACTTAAATTCTGTCCCTTCTCTGTTAATACTGATTGTTCATTGTAAGCAAATCATGTTATAGGGATACATGCACATACATAAACGAATCTGCGTCTGTAACATAAATGCAGTATGGATTTAAATTTTAATATTTGTAATTATATTTTTTAACTTTTATTTTTAAATTACCTTTTTTTTAAAAAAATTGCAATCAGTGTACCCATGATTTAAAAATTAAATGGTAGCTTATTTTTATTTTTTTTAAAATAAATTTAACCTAGTTAAATTTTCTGATTTTGGAAAAGATTGATAAATATCTTTTGCAATCACCTATTTTGTTCTAAGAACTTGGAACGATTCGTTTATATATGGTTTTTAATGGTAACAGTGAACACAAGCATTACAAAATTTAGTTTAAATCAGGTTTATTCATAAAATATTATCATTTAATTAGCATTGGTAGCATATATATTTTTTCTTATAAAGAAAAATAAAACTTGCTCTAACGATTTCTTGAAAATAAGTATTCCAGCTAATTATAAATGATATAGAGATAACAAATAAATTTATCTTTTTTTTATTACTAGCATTTCCAAATATTTAAATAGAAAAAAAATCCTACAATCCAAAATTTGTGTAGCTCTTTGCCCCTCTGTATTCAAGAAAGAAACGGCGCCGTTTTGTACTGCTACTGCCTTGTTTCCTCCCCGCTTCATCCCTTCGGCTATAGACCCGTAGTTTATGGTTCCCAAACTGCGACGAACTTAAAAAAAAAAAAAAGGAAAGATTTGGATTTCTGATTTAAAAAATTGTGGTTCATTTCAATATCTGTTTCGATTTCAATCCAACATCCAAAAACCCAAACAATGGCTTCTCAAACTGCAGTCCAAAGATCCCCTACCTCCACTTCCTCCTCCTCCCCTCTCCACCGTCTCTCCACTTTCAAAAACCCATCTTCTTCTCCCACCGCCGCATCTCCTCCTCCGCCGCCATCTTCACTCCTTGACTCTTTTGCCAAAGACCCAATCCTTTCCCCTTTCCTCTCCCCGTCCTTTTCTTCCATTTCCTTTTCCTCCGCTGCCCTTTCCTCCGGATCCCCTGCTTCCATTGCCGAACACCTTCTCCAAGCCATCCGCCAACTCGATTCCCAACTCCGTTCCCACGTTCTTTCCAACCACCCTCTTCTCCTCACTCAATTATCTTCTCTTAACAACGCTGAGCTTTCCCTCTCCACTCTCAGATCCTCAATTTCTTCTCTTCAGTCTTCCCTTCGTCGTGTCCGATCTGAGCTCTCCGAACCGCATACTTCAATTCTCTCTAAAACAGTCCACCTCTCGAATTTACATCGGACTTCCGAGCTTCTCTCCCACTCCATACGTGCCATCCGCCTGTCGAAAAAGCTACGGGACCTTATGGCTTCTGCAGAAGTAGAGCCTGATAAGTTGGATCTTGCTAAGGCTGCTCAGTTGCATAATGATATCTTGACCTTGTGCGAGGAATATGATCTTGGTGGTCTTGATATGGTTGATGAGGAACTTAATGCGGTCAGAGAGATAGGGGGTAGGTTAAGGAGCGAAGCTATGAAAGTTTTGGAAAGGGGAATGGAAGGGTTGAATCAGGCTGAAGTGGGAACTGGGTTGCAAGTGTTTTACAATCTTGGGGAGTTGAGAGGGACGGTGGAGCATCTGGTGAATAAGTACAAGGGAATGGGTGTGAAGAGTGTGAGTTTGGCGTTGGATATGAAGACGATTTCAGCCGGTGGTGGAGTTGGAGGATTTGGTCCTGGAGGCATTAGAGGGACTGGAACGCCACAGATTGGGGGAAGTGGGAAGGCAAGGGAGGCGTTGTGGCAGAGGATGGGGAGTTGTATGGATCAGTTGCATTCTATTATGGTTGCGATTTGGCACTTGCAGAGGGTTTTGTCCAAGAAGAAAGACCCTTTTACGCATGTCTTGCTGCTTGATGAAGTCATTAAGGTAACACCATTTCTTTTTGTATTGGTAATTCTATTTGTAATTGAATTGGCCTATTATGAATTGAAAATGCTGTTCCTTTGTTTGACTATTATTGATGCTGCTTGGTTCAGGAGGGTGACCTCATGCTAACAGATCGAGTCTGGGAAGCACTTGTTAAGGCTTTTGCTACCCAAATGAAGTCTGCTTTTACTGCATCAAGTTTCGTCAAAGAGATATTCACAAATGGGTATCCAAAACTATTCTCTATGATGGAAAACCTTCTTGAAAGAATTTCCCGTGACACTGATGTCAAGGGCGTCTTATCAGCAATCACTTCAGAGGGTAAAGATCAAATGGTTGCAGCTATTGAAACATTCCAGATGGCTTTCTTAGCTAGCTGCTTAAGCCGGCTTTCAGATCTAGTTAATTCTGTTTTTCCAGTCTCCAGCCGTGGTAGCGTTCCCTCCAAAGAACAGATCTCTAGAATTCTTTCACGCATTCAGGAAGAGTTAGAAGCTGTTCAGTTGGATGCTCGATTGACTCTTCTTGTGCTGCGCGAAATAAGCAAGGTTTTGCTTCTGATTGCAGAACGAGCTGAATATCAGGTATCTCCATGCTATAAAATTTTCTTCTTACGGAATAGAATATCTACATATTCAAATGTAGCTTGTGCTGTGTTTGAGAGTATCATCTGACTTAAATTTGTAATAAAATTTATCTCATTAGTATTGTTATTATTGAGGTATGATTAGTATCTTGTTAGCCTGTAATTATTGCCTCAATAAAGGTGAAATTCAGGATAGTCTTAATTGTTTGATGGATGCTTTGAAGTAATACACACAGTAAATGGAACCTTTTTATCAATAAGTGTGGCCTGGGAAGAGAGGTGGGGGGTTGGAAGAGCATTTGTATGCAAAATGAACATTCAAATGCCTATTCAACTGAGAACTACTAAAAAATTCTTTATGTCTAATTAGCAAAATCAAAATAATCTTCATTAAATTTAAATATTTTGAAATTTGAAAAATATTCATAAATATTCTTTCATAAATTGTAAAGTAGAATGCTAATTTTCTAGATTTGTAACTGATGTTGATTTAACCTAAATAAACCCACTTCAATGCAATTATCACACATGCAATCATTGACAAATATTTCTCAATTGGCCATACCCATTAAGCAGAAACTGAAAAAAGAAAAAGTGGAAAAAAAAAAGAACAAAAAAGTAAAGGGTGATATTGGGAAATTTGTTAACATATTATGATTTATAATGCTTGACCTTCATTGGGTCTGATAAAGGAAAAATGTGGAAAAATAAAAATGTTTTAAGAGAAAGAATACAGAGTATTCAAGAAAGAGAGGGGATAGATGGGAAATAGGAGAATAGAGAGAAGGGAAGAGAGATAGAAAGGCAGGGAGCAAAGTAGAAGGGGAAACACATGATGGGACTCCTTACATCTTTTAAAAGCTATGCCTGATATCAAAAAGTAGAAGTTGGACCTTAGGGAAAATCTCCTTCTAGTAAGAAGCAAGGAACAAGTTACTGTAACAAGGATGATAGTAGTTTTCTTAAATTTTCTTGATGGTCAGGATGATAGTAGTGTCAAGTTAGTGTAACAAGGAAGATAGTAAGAAGCAAGGTACAGGCTTCTTAAATTTTCTTGAAATTCCTGACTGAGATTTGCCTCTTGTCACTTGAAAATTTTGGGTAAAATTTCCCTTTCTTTTTCACTGAATGAAAATTGATCAGTTTGATAGAATTTGTTATTCATGTTTTCTCTATGGAAGAAAAGTACAATAATTTTCTGAAAAAAAAAATTGGATCCCTGTGGCTGATGGAGACACAGGTGGATTAGACGCCAATTTCTATTCCTGATTTTGGATCAGTGTAGGGGAGGACCAAGGAGGTAACTGCCACATTGGCTTTCCTAAATCTGCTATGTTTGTGTGTGTGGGTTTATGACTAAAAGCTTGTTGTTAATAGTTGGCTTTATCATTGTAAGTTTTTGGTATATTTGGGAAATTGGGTCCTAGTGTGATCATAATGCATGTTTTGTAGAATATCATTGTCCAATTCACAATATAACCAAATGTGATGATGTTTGAATTTTGTATCATCATATAAACACATTTCACTAAAGTTACAATGTTGTTCTATATTATTATTCCTAAAATTTTGAGACATATATTTAGCGCATACAATGATTCATCTATTGAATCTAACTGGTTTTAACAATTACTCTGTCCATTCAGCTTTTCTGACTGTGTCACTTTTTTTTGTCTTGCAAATATAATGCATTGTTTTGTGGTTTAATTTGTTTGGGCGAATGTCCTAGGCTCTAAGTGGCATTAGTGCATAATAATCCTTGAGCATTTACTAACCCTGCATTTGATCTAATCATGGACTTGATCTGTTTGTTAATAATAGGTTTAATCTCATTGTTCAGTTTGTGAAGGATTCCTTTTCTCAAAACCCTAGAAACTCTTCCCAAATCTTCTAGTAGTATATCAAATAGTACAACTGTGTGTCTGTGTCATACAGTACATAATTTTCACATACTTTTAGTATCTTCATGCATGTGCCTGATCATGACAAGTGTGTTAATTTTGTTATACTGGCAGATATCGACTGGTCCTGAAGCACGCCAAGTATCTGGTCCTGCTACTCCAGCTCAGGTCAAGAATTTTGCATTATGTCAGCATCTACAAGAAATTCATACACGAATAACTTCTATGATCTCAGGGCTTCCAACTATTGCTGCAGATGTATTGTCACCTTCACTTGGTGCAATATATGGTGTTGCTTGTGACTCTGTAACATCCTTGTTCCAAGCAATGATTGATCGGCTCGAGTCTTGCATCTTGCAAATCCATGACCAGAACTTTTCTGCCCTTGGTGTGGATGCTGCTATGGACAACAATGCTTCCCCTTACATGGAGGAGTTGCAGAAGTGCATTCTTCACTTTCGTAGTGAGTTCCTATCTAAGCTGCTGCCATCTTCAGCTAATTCTACAACTGCAGGAACAGAAACCATATGCACAAGGCTTGCTAGGAGCATGGCTTCACGGGTTTTGATCCTCTTTATCAGGCATGCTTCTCTTGTTAGGCCTCTTTCAGAATCAGGCAAGTTGAGAATGGCCAGAGATATGGCTGAGCTGGAATTAGCTGTGGGCCAAAATTTGTTCCCTGTAGAACAACTTGGTGCACCATACCGAGCACTTCGAGCTTTCCGACCGCTTATCTTCTTGGAAACATCTCAACTAGGAGCATCTCCTCTTCTTCAAGATTTACCTCCAAGTGTCATACTGCACCATCTTTATTCCCGAGGCCCTGAAGAATTGCAATCGCCACTCCAGAGAAACAAGCTTACGCATTTGCAATATTCATTGTGGCTGGATTCTCAAGGGGAAGATCAGATCTGGAAAGGAATCAAGGCAACTCTGGATGATTATGCGGCAAATGTTAGGGCTAGAGGGGACAAGGAGTTCAGCCCTGTATATCCTCTTATGCTTCAATTAGGTTCATTGTTGAGTGAAACCGTTCCTGCATCTCAGAAATCATGACCAATTATCCACTATGCTTCGCGTAAATTAGTAGTAGACAAAACCAATAGCGCTTGCCATGTTTTTGCCTTTTAGCAAAATGTTGCATAGGAACATGTGTGGAAAAGCTTCACAAGGATTCCTAGATCTACTCCAAACGTTTAGGTGAGCAATTTTTTATCAATAAAACTGGATTTTTTTTGTAGATGCTTTTTTCCTTTTGTGGTAAACTGACAATTTGTTATCTTCTCGGGTCTTTAGGTTCTTCTTGCCACCTTAAATAATAGGGATCAACAGCTATATTTGAGCTTTTGGCAGATTTCGCTGCCGAAAGTAGTTGGATGCCCTCAAGGTTTAAAGTTCTTTGAGTTTTGTATTAGCAGGTTCATTTTCTTCTTGTGCCCATTCGTTTTAACTATGCAAAATCAATTTACATCATATCATATGGTACAGTTACCTTTCCCAGATTTCTCCTTACATTATAGATGACATTTTGACGAAAAAGAAAAAAAAAACAATGTTTTGTTTGTGCAAAGGATGTTACTACAATTGCAATGTACTGAAATTTTTTATGTATCCAACAAATGGAAAATGTTTTCCATTTCTGGGAAATTTACCGGATAAGTTGCGGATGCTTGTGGAATAAGTAATGTTTATTAGTCATAGTATTTGTGAGTGCAAATGATCAATGATGTCGCAACATCTCGGATCCAGGAGTGAATGACCCGAAAAATGGACGAATGGAAAAATTTTGAAAATTGGGGTTTAAAGGCATTTTATCATTTTCAATAAAAATCAAAATAATGAGTCGTCATTAATTTTTTTTTAAGATGTGATTGATTATTAAAAAAAATTAAACAAATATTTAAAATGAATTTAAAGTTTTATAAAAAAATAAATTTGTAGTATACAAATTTAGAGTCTAAATTCATAAGTTAATAATACGTGTTAATTGATTGCATGTTATCTTATAATTTTAATAAAAATAATTTTATTTTTTTTAATGTTTAAAATTAATTTTTTTTCTTTTTCTTTCTTTTTTTCTTTTTTTAGAAACATAGACAAATCAAATTAAAAAAATATATATAACTTTATTTTTTATTTTTAGATCAAAATGAAAATATTTTAAATATTAAAACATTTTTTTCATTCTATAGGTAAAATTCAAAAATATTTTAAATTTAATAGCATGTTGGGATTAAGGTGAGAAGAGAGAAAGGAATGGAATGGAAAGGAAACAAAAAAAAATGAAGAATTTTTTTTCTTGTTTGTATATGACATAAATAAAAATAAAGAAATTAAAAGTATGCTTGGCTTCCTTTGGTTTTTTTCAACTTTTTTTATTTTTTTAATTTCCCCAAATTAGGGAAAAAGGAAGGGAAAAGAAAAGAATAAAATTTTTAAAATATAAAATGATTATTATATCTTTATTAATTTTTTAAAATTAAAAGTGCATAATTTTAAATTTTAAAATTAAATTGAGAATACAAAACATTAGTTACCAATAAATTTATTGTTTTTAATTTTTTTCTCTTATTTTTATAACTTTCATAAATTTCATTAATAACTATTTTTATGAAGAAATAAAGAAAAAATGAAAACATGAAATACGTTAACATAAATATGTAAATATTATAATAAAAACAAAAATTATCAAAGATTATTATCGAAAAAAATAATATAACAAATCATTTCTTGCCCTTTTCACTATTTACCATTATTAGGATTCTTTTATTTTCTTTCCTTTTATTAATTTTAGCTATACAAATAAATTGTACATATATCTTTTACTTTTTTTTAAACAACCTTTTCTTTCTTTTACTTTACTTTCTTTTTCTTTTCTTTTACTAATGTTTATTCAAACATAATGTAAGAGTTTTTAATTGTCCCACAAAACCCAAGTAACATCTCACAAATAATAATCACCGATCATCGAGAGTCTTCCTATAATTAGGTTAGATTTCGATAACTATATTTAATTAAGATATTATTTTATTTTAAAACATTTTTTTAAAACCAATTTTTAAAAACAAATGTATGATATATATATATATATGAACATAATAAAATATAATGAATGCATGACAATAAAACATGAATGACAAAATATGAATACATGACAATATAAAAATGCATATGATGACAAGGTAAAACAAAATACAAATGCATGATTAGTTTAGGGTTTGGGTTGGAAATTAGGGTTTGGTTTGGCGCTTAGTTTATGATTTAGAATTTAAAGTTTAGGTTTTAAGGGTTAGGGAATTTAAGGTTTAAGATTTGGATTTTTATGGAATAATCCATGTGACAATTACAAATTATAAAAATGCAATTAATGATGCATGTGCCAAAAGCATGAAAAGAGAACAAAATAATTACAAAACTAAATCATAAACAAAATATTATGAAAATTTAAGAGAAAATTTGATCAAACATGAAAAAATTTTGAAATTGGTTTAAATGTTCTACCATTTTGTTCTCTTTAAAAACCAAGCCAAACAACATCAAAAATCACTAAAACAAATCTATTAAACTAGTATTTATTTCATTAAAAATTTAATTCAAACACATTAAAACTTGCCAATCATTATAAAAACATAACCAACACATGAATCAAAGAGCAATCAACCACCAAACAATGAAGCAAGGTTCGACAAAACAAGAATATCACCATGGTTGAACCTACTTTGTATTCCCCCTAAGCATTTTTTCATTCCACTTCATCCAAACAAGCATTAATCATTTGGAAATCATTAAAACAATTTCATCAAACACATAATGAATCAAAATAGCTAGAAAATCTCATGAACAAAAACACCAACCAAACAACAAACATATTTCACTAACCAACCAAAATTTATGCAAACACATAGGTTAACTTATCAAATAAACATCATAAACAACATTTAAAAGTAATCAAAACAATAAAAAGTACCAAAAAGAGGTTTGACCATGGTGGATAAGTGTTGGCCAAACCTCTAACTTGGTTTTTAATGGTGGATTTTGTTTTATTTTTGCTTGTTTCTAGCTTCAATCCAACTATTGATTAATTGGATAAAGTTTGTTCAAACTTTATGCAAATAAAAATGAATTATAAAGCTTTAAGAAAACAAAGAAAATGGGAAGAAACAATATGAAGATACTATAGAATATGTGATGGGAATACAAAAAAATGCAAAATGGATGACAAAGAAAGTATACCTATAAGCTTTCTTCACAATGATTTTTTTTATTTTTTTCACCTTTTTTTTCTCTCAATTTATCTTCTTCTATTTTTTTCATGCCCTTTCTCAACTCTGAATTACAGAAAAATGTCCCTTCTCTTCAAAAAGATGATGGAGAAATATCTTTCCAAAATTAAATTTAGGCATTTGGATAAAAAAATCATCTAAGGGCTTAAATTTCTATCTTGTTTTTGTTTCAATGAGCAAATTTTAGTCGTTAGATCAAAATTTTCAATATAATCCAATGGTCTAAGATGTACACTGCAAATGTTGGACTTTCACAGCCATTAAAATCAAGTGAAAAGATAATTTTACCCCTAATACAAAGTTTTTTATTTTTAGGCTATTTTTCTTAGAAATGAATGCTCTCGTGTTTATTTTTATGATTTTAAAGAACCAAAAATCATGAAATAATATGAAATTAAGCTCTAAAAATTTTCGTGAAAATCCAACCTCGAGAAAATTAAATTATGAAATTACAAAATTGGTATTTTGGTAATTTTATATTTCTCGAGGTATTAATGTGGTTTTGAATGCACAAAAAATATCAAATATTATAAAAATATGATCTAAAAAGTTTCGCAAAAAACAACCTCGTAAAGGTCAACTTAAGAAATTACCTTTAATGGGCATTTTAATAATTTTATACTTTTCAAGGTGTGATCAAGGTTTTTAAAATTTTAAAAATCATCAAACAATATCAAATCATGATATGAAGTGTTTTGTGAAATTTCAACCTTAGAAAGGTGAAATTACAAAAATACTCTTAAGGGATATTTGAGTAATTTCACATCTCTCAATGTGTGATCTGTGTTTTCAATGCATCAAAAATCATGAAAATATATTCAATTATGCTTTAAAAGTTTTCATGAAAATCATACTTTGAAAAATTAAAATTACGAAAATACCTTTAAGGACATTTTAACAATTTTATATTTTTTGAAGTGTAATTAAATTTTTTAATACTTTAAAAATCATAAATTTCAATTTTAAATCACATTGATTCCTATTGGGTTGAGAATTTTAAAGATTGACCCGACTTCTATCCGTTTTGACTAAGTTTGATCAATTTTGATTTTATTTGACTAATTTTGACTGTTTGATCAAAATTGACTAAAATTGATTTTGGAGCATTTTGATAAAATTGGTGCAAATTTTAACCTTAGAAATTGGTAAAAATTTTAAAAATATTGGATTTGAACCTTGTCGAAATTCAAAGCATTTCACAAAACGACCATATTTTGCTATGACAAAATTAAAAGTCTATAAATGAGAATTGACTGAAATGGTAAGAATTGAATACTTAGTAGTTTGTTTTATAACTTAAGTTTTATTCTTATTGTAGTAATCTCTTTTGGTAAACAATTTATAAATCTAATGTAAATCTTTGTTGAAGCCTACGAGATACTCTTATTGTAGAATGAAATAACCTTTTACGTATAGTATATAGTTAAATTATCTAATTTATAGTATCTCTAGATTTTGTTGTGATTTATTTTTCTCTTCAGTTGATATTAAAGATTTATTTTTCATGTTTTCAAGATTTTCTTGCAAGTTGACTTGTTCATTGGTCGGGTTATTTGTTCTTGAAAATTAGTTCAAGTTTTGAAAAGATTTAAATAAAAAATTTAATATATGAATTTAAGTATAATTTTTAAGTAAATTTAAATTTTGAGTTAGATTTAAAATAAAAAATTAAAACTCAAGTTCAATTCGAATAAAATATATAATTAAAATATTACTTATTTATATAAATTTATATATATGAATTCTTATTTTAATATTTTATTAAAAAAAATTTATTATATAAATTAGGTTTAATAGTTAAATTTGAAATTTAATTTTTAACTTTAGTTGGATTTGAAAAAATTCAAAATTTAAAATATTGAATCAAATTTAAATAAATATAAAAGTTATTAATAATAAGCATCAATACGATTCAAATTTAACCTTATCATGCTCATAAATACCTCTACTTGATTATAGTTATACTAAATGGAAAAAAAAAAGTTTATATTATATGCTTGTAAGGTAAGAAAAACATAGTAATTGTTTTTATAGTAAAAAAAATTAAAGTATTTAACGATAAAATTAAAAACTAATTTGAAAATAAAATCTTTTTCAGAAATTAATTTAAAATCATACATTATACCAAAACAATAAAAACGACATTCACCTTTTGGTATTTATAAAAAAGTAATTATACTCAACTTTTGAAAATAAGATGAGATTAATCATATTTTCATTTTTTTAAAATGGAATCATTGTTTTTGAAAGAGTAGAAAATTATTACAGTTATTTAAAAAAAAATTATAAAGTTTAAATTTCGAATTTTACAAACATATTTTTTCAAAATTTAATTCAGGATAATATTTTAAAATTCAAATATAAATTTTTTTTTCTGAATTCTCATTTTTTTTTAAATGAAAAATCCCAAAAACGTGCATCAGCAATGTTGTTGCAACGTGTCAAACATCAGAAGATGATCAACAAACAACACCGATGTTCCACTCTCCAGCCTTCTTTCATCGAAATACGAAGTACTAAACGAAACATATGAACTGAGCAGCTCTCTTTTCTTACAACACCAGAGACCAGACACATGCGGAAAATGTACAGATTTAGTTACAGAAAGTTATGACTTTTGTTTTTGGTTTTTGAGAGTGGGGTTAGATGGAAAGAGAGTTGGGTTTGGATGAGTTAGGAGATTTAGCTCTTCATATAATTTTTTCTAAATTAGATCCAGCAGATACTGGCAGGGTTTCATGTGTCAGCAAAAGGCTTAGACGTTCTGCTTCTGAGGATTCTCTTTGGGCCCAATTTTGTTTCCAAGATCTTCATCTTTCAACCCCTCAAGATCACCAAGGAAACCCTATTCCTTCTTTCAAGGTAATTGGATTTTACTTAACAATTTTTTAAAACCCAATTTTATCTATTCATTTCCTGGTCTGGGTTCTTTTTTTTTTTCCTTGATTTAATTTCTTTTTTCATTGTATTTTCTGTGCTTGTTTGTGTTGATTATATTGCTGTGCTTCTTAGTGAATTGGGAAAAACCAAAAATTTTATTTTGCTTATGCAAATGCCCCTATATAGATCCATTTGAATTTTGCAAATAAATCAGTCTGCTGGGATTAGAGACTAAAATTCGGAATTTTTAGAAAAAAAAGTTAAAATTTATCAGGAGGAAAATGTTTCAATAGGGTTGAATACATGGTATGTATGAATTTATTACTTGTTAATCTATTCAAAAGCCCTGAAGCAATGTTAATTTGCTTAAGAATCGAAAACATCTAAATGATTGAATTCCTATTAGTAATGCTTATCTTTGTCTTTGTTTTTGCTCTTTTTTTTCCCCCAGGCAGCTTATCAATTATGGCGGGAGGCTTTTTCTATGTACCCATGGCCACTTGTTAAACGAGTTAAAAGATGTTGGGACAAGCTTAAAAAATGGTTGAGCAATAATTTTCCTGAGGCTGAGGCTACACTTAGAAGGGGTGCATCTGAATTTGATATTCAACAATTGCAGACACTTTTAAAAGTTAAACTGCCTCTTCCAACTAGGCTGCTCTATCGTTTTCATGATGGTCAAGAACTGATGGACAAAGAGCACTCAGCGACATCACTTGGTAGTTCATTGGGAATTATAGGTGGATACTCTTTCTATCGCCATTTGGTTAATGTCTACTTGTTACCCATAAGACAGGTAATAGTGGAAACAAGAGGGGTCATGCATCACCTAGGGTTTTCAAGCAGATCTAAGTACATCGTTGTGGCTGCTTCTTCAGCTTATAGTGAGAAGTTGTTTTTCTTGAAGTGTACGACTGGCCAACTCTTTGTTGGTACAAGGAACCTTTCCACTGATGGGGAAATGATTCAATGTGTCCCAAATGCACTGATTCGTTCTGTACATGATTTGCATGGTGATAGGCAGCAAGATGCCATGCTGCTGTGGTTAGAGGAACATGTTCGCCGCTTAGAAGATGGCATTATCAAAGTTCGCGAAGAAGGAAATGTCCGGAGTATCAATCTATTTCCTGAGGTTCCTCCCCTTTGTTCCACTGCTGTAACAAATGGTGTGCAGGTAATATTTTGCACAGTTCTTTTGGTATTTTGTTCTATTAAATTATTTTTCACCTATTTTTAAGAATTAGCATGTAGGTGGCTAGCTGACTTTGCTGTCTTCCAGTTGTGAGTGACTAAGCAAAAATTTTTCTGGTGCTTTTATTTTGCCATTCATATTGGAAGCTACATAGTAATTCACCTTTTAGGGGCAGATGGTCTTACCTCCTTGGGATTGCTTCAAGATGTACCTTCAAGTGAGCCTATGAATAAATGCACATTGTCCTATCCTAAACAATGCTCAGTTTGGTTGCTAAAAGTTGAGTGAGAAATTTACCATTTTCCTGCCTGACAGATTCCAAAGGAACTTGATATGTTGTGTAATCAGTGTTTCATTTTGAAGAATTCTCTTTCTTTCTTGTCAGCTTTATATCTGATATCAATGATTTTAATACTCTTTGTTCTTGTTGCAGCCCCTGCCCCCCTTTCATCTTTTCCTCTTTTAAGTTTTACCAAATGACTCAGAACTTTTACTTTAATAGCTGGCGAAGGATTAGGAAACTAATATTTTCATTTTGATATGTTGTATAAATTTCATTTTATCTTTTAAACTGAACTTATTAGTATATTTTTACCATAACTTGCATTCTTTTTGATGTCTTGGATATTTGTCGTTCAATTTAACACATGTTTACTTTTGTTATACGTAGATGGTTTGAGATCTAGAAGGCCTTTTTGCGCTTCTATAGGAGCCTTTTCTTTCCTGTCATTGTTATAAATGTGTTTTTACCCCTATGCTTTATAGTATTGCAATCAGTGTTGTCATTATTATTCTCATAATAATGGTACTAACAAAGAATATTATCTGCTTCAGGTTCGTGCTTCTGCTGTTTTTGCTCCAGAATGTTCTGACCTGCAAAATGAAGCTGAGAAGTACATCTTTGCATATTCAATCCGCATGTCCCTCTTGCCTGAAGGGTGCACCATTAATGGAATGACCTTCAGCTCATGCCAACTGAATTGGAGGCACTGGATCATTCGTGCTAATGAAGCTATTGTATCTAATGTTAATGGGGAGGCTGTGATAGGAAAGGTAATGACATCAGTTTCTCTTGTTTCAGTTTCTGCTATAGATACTGTGACTGAATTTAAATTTCAGTTGTAAAGAATGGCAACTGAAACATTTATTGGGATCTTGTTCAAATCCCCATTAGAAAAATATAGTGGCGGGCTGAAAGTTATCACTTGTCATGCTTATGCATCATTTTGAGTTCTTTTTTCTGTGGCTGAAGCATTACAATTATATTCCAGTAACATGTATTGTGGTACAAAAACTGAACAGTTCAACTTGTGAGAAATTAATCATCTCAGAATTTAGGATTATTTTACATTTTGTTTTCAAGGATTATGATTCATTTTGTTGGCAACTTATTAAAGAGTGACCCTTCAATTTGCTACTTCAATTGGCAACTTAGTCTCTAAATCTGTTTTGAGGAAAATGAGAGTAAAAGAAATGTGGTCTCCTGGGAACAAAATATTTTGGCTTCTCATGATTTTCCATATCACAGAAAATTGTGTAAAAGCTTGAAGGATAACTGAACACCTTGAAACAGCGGGAGAAAAACTACAGTTTTTTCCCTTCTTTTCCTTTCCTTTTGCTCAATTTTCCGATACAAAGGAGCCTTATCTGAAAATAAGCTGTTGATATGATATGATGCAGCTTTACTGGGTTTCTTTGTTAGTGAGCTGCGTGAATGATAGAGAAGAAACTTCGTAACCATGATGACATGATATGAATAAATTGCCTTTTTACTTGTATATCTTTATAATATTGAAGAAATTCACTTTCTGGTGCTCTTATCCTATTGATCTTCACTAGACCTCTGTTGTTTTAGCGTGCATTTGTTATTGATTTGAGTAATTGAGTGTCTAAAATATGCTACAAATCTCTTCTTGTCTTGCGTGCTCGCAGTTCCCTCTCTTGCATCCCGGCGAGGATGAATTTGTCTATGAGAGCTGCACACCTTTACCATCTTCTCCAGGTTCTGTTGAAGGTTCTTTCACATTTGTCCCTGGCAGGTATTCTGCACAAACTTTTAATTTGCTGAAGAAGTGGTTTTAAGTACTGTTATAATCTATGTTGATGAATTGAAGAGAGAGTCAAATCATTGTGGCAGCTGAGTGTTGACTTTAATGCAACGCCATCCTAGGAATTTGTTGAGAAGAAACAAAGCTAGAATAATATAACAATTTATATCTTAGATATGCCCTTTTTTTTTGGTAAAGAAAACCACAAACTGCAAACCGTTCCTGCTTGGAGTGGAGAGTCACAGAGACATGGCATAGGAAGTATATGGGTGGTTGATTGTTGGTTTTGTTGTTGACATAGAAGTTTTCCAAATAGAAGAGTAGATTTTTATGGATGGTGTATTAGAGTCTGATATACCCACCAAGTTTCATATGTTTTACCTCTGCAAAGCCATACCATAATGCATACATATATATATATATACATACATATATATATATATATATTTACGCTTGTTATACACACTGGAGAAATCTTGGTTGCTTCTAAATTTAATCTGACTGGGATCTTACAGCTGCATACCATTACGTGTAAAAAAATTTTTTTTAACTATTTTCATTATAAATGGGAAGAGAAAAAGGACCACTCCATTTATATAATGGGAAAAGTTTAATATTTGGTTTACTGTAATTAGCATGAATGTATTTGTTGTAGCGTTCATAAATCTTAAAGACTTCTCATAGGGAAGTATCTTCATACAGATAAGTTCAATTTCTAACTGTTCCTCTTTGAAATTTAACTGGATCTTGATTTTAATGAATAGCTGTGATTGCTGCCACTATCTAGAAGTTAGAAGACAATTGGTTTGATTTTGTTGACAAGAGTAAAACAAACAATTCCGCTATTGGACAGAATGATTGATAATTATAGATGCACATGCTGGCATTTTCTTTATCATCTTGTTCGATTGTCTTTTTTCAGCTGCGAGTTTCATTTTTAGTTGAGACTGCTGAACTTTTCAACTTGAGCTTCTGATAATAGAGTGATCGAAAATGGTTTCACTTCTGAATTATGAAGTGTTTTTCTTTCCCGTTGCAATCATTTCTTGCTGTGACAATGTTTTTTTACTAGAATAGCTTTTGTTTTTGGACTTCTCTTCCCTCCCCCGAACCTTCTAATCTGAACTTTTGCTCTACCTGTTCACGCCAGGTTGGTGGACCCGAAAGGCAGTCCATTTGAAGTTCAGGTGGCGAGGTTCCCCCTGCAGAAGCCTGATTATGTTTTTTGACCAACTCCTGCATGGTAGGTTGGCGGACCCGAAAGGCAGTCCGAACTGAAGTTCAGGTGGCAAGGTTCCCCCTGCAGCTGCCGGATGGCAACTCTTGCATGGTCTTCAGTCCACTTATTTGGCCAATGGTATATGTCAATAAATATGAAAGGCTTATTTGAATCTGTGAAACCCCTTTTGCTCTTTATACATCATCAGATTGCTTATACTGAAACATTTGTTGCTCTGTTTGCTAAATGGACAGCTTTTTGTATTGTGAATGGTTTGTGATGGCTGCTTTTCCTCTTTTAGCAAACTATGCTGATAAAAATAATCATGAAGCTTGTTTCAAAGTGCAATTAGGCAATCTGTGGTTCCAATTTGTTAATTTTAAACTTGTTAGACGTGTTATTTCAATGATAGTTAAAATTAACTTAATTAAATTTAAATTTTAGATTTGTTAATTTTATATTTAGTAGACATTATTTTTAGATTTGAATTTGTCTAATGTAAAACTAATTTAATTAAATTTGTTGGACGTTATTGTTAGCTTTATAGGTTAAACGATGATTCAAGATGGAAGTGAATTGGATCTTTTTAAATTCTTCTCAAATAATGATTTCAGTATAGTTGAATGAAAATTAAGATAATAAGCTCTTTTAATGAAAATGTAATGAAGGCAATGAACTTAAAATCAGATATGGACAACAATAAATTATAAAGAGATAAGAATAGAGAAATCAAATACAATGATTTATAGAGGTTCGATCCTTCTCCACAAGGCACTTATGTCTTCTTTCTTGGTTGTCCACATCAAGGCTCAAATCTACTATGTGTTGAAAATTACAAACAAGCTTCTCTAAGTTTTATAAACTCGACACAATACACTGTTAAGCATTATCCTCCCCCTTAAGCTTACAATCACACAATACAAAATTTCAAGTGTTTGGCAAACTCTAAGAACCTCTCAAAGGTTGGGTGTTTACTAATTTGAAGTACACAAAGGTATAGACAAGACAAAGATGAATGAATAACAAAAAGATAATTTGGATACAATGAATGCAAGGACTTTGAAGCTCTAAGAACTCTTAATTATTTAAGAAAAAGAAAATATTGCTTGTTAGCTATTGCTCTCTTGATTCATCTTAATTCCTCTTATTTTCTCTTGCTTCTTGGTGTGTTAGAGTACCCAATTTATAGAAAAATTGAGAAACTATCTGTTAGGGAAGGTTGGTGTGAAGAAATGTCCGTTGGAATGATAAAAAAGTAGCTGTTAGAGGTCTTCATGCCCAGAACCTATCAATCCCTTCTTGAGGGGATCGATTGGTTCATGTTGGTTCAAGCACGATTTTGTGCTTGAAAAGTCTTATTCGATTGATCCCTTCCTTGAGAGGATTGATCCCTTGCCTGGTTGATCGATCCCTTATGTGGGGGGATCGATCCCTTTTTTGGATTTTCAGCTTAGGGGCATTCTGTTTGAGGAAGCAATCGATCCCTTTTAGAGGGGATCGATCCTGTCCAAGCTGGTGGTTGTTTCTTATTCTATACTCTACTTACTAATTTGATTATAACTTAAGCTATACAAATCCAAATCATAAAACTGTTTGAAGATTTAGAAACTAGACTTAAAGGGCTTTCGATCCATATAAAGTTTATCACCTAATTCATTGTGTACGAATTATAGTAAATTTTTAAATCTACCCCTTGTGCAGTTTTCTGGACAACTACAATGTGTCTAGTAAAAATTTAAAATCTTTTCTTTAGAAAATTCAGATTTTCATTTTGTTTGATCCATTAGAAAGTAGACTCAAGGAGTTTTTCAACCATATAAAATTCAAGTATTAAAATCTTGTGAATTTATACAGAAAAATAAAATAAGTTCAATATTGGAAGACTTTGTTCTTGTAAAAACAACTTTCCTAACTTAATCTATTTTCCAAAACCAATATTATCAAAATTGTATTAAGTCCAAAATGAATAAGTTCACTTTAAAAACAACAACTGGAGTTTCATTTAAGCTCAAATAAATAATCTTTAAAGGTAGATTTGGTTTAAGAAATATGACACCAAGAAAGGTTTGTTTAAACTTTGAAAATCATATTATTTATTTAGTACCAAAATATAAAACTTAAGAATATGTACTAAATAAATCTTTTTCAAAATCTTAATCAAGTTTATTTAGCTTTAATGTTTTGTCATTTCAAAATAATAATAAATTCAAGACTAACAATCTCCTTTTTTTTGATATGACAAAACTTAAATATAAATTTGTTTGATGAAGAACTTTCTTTGAAACATTTAAGATTTTGAAAGACATTTTGGAAAACTTCCCCTTAAACAATGCATGACAAAACTCTCCCTTAATTTGTGTATCCTAATCCTAATCCTAATCCAACACAACTTAACAAACATATGCTAGTCAAATATATGAAATAAGCACAATCAAACATATGCATGTCAAGCACAAGCAAATTTATCTATATGATATTTTTTCTCCTTTTTGTCATAGCAAAAAGGCATGAGTATATTAATAAGCAAATAAATACAAAGAGGCATCATTAACAAATATATTCATGAAACATTTCTCATCCCTTTTGTTTATGCTCTTTATACCAAATGTTTAAACTCCTATATCAATTGCAATAAGCATACAAGAAAAAATATCTCTAAACTCTCTCCCTTTTTTGTCATTTAAAAAAAAAGATAGATCAATTCAAGGCATAAGACAAAATGCTTGATACCAATAATATCAAAAGTATTTTGAATGTATGTAATCAAGTGCACAATGAAGTTTATATACATGTATTCAAGCACAAAAGGATAAGTGTATCCAAATTTGGCATTTTAGCACGTCATCAAATTTACTACATGAAATTTATGAGCAAAGAATAATGAATGATATGCAATTTACTCATAAATCATGCTATCATAAGATGTACTTAGAACCTAAAACATCAATAACAATTAAACATAAATTCAAACACATGCATACAAGCTCATACCAATTGTTAAGGATACCAATTGTTAAAGATATGTCATCAAGAAGCATACAAATTTTTATCACAAAACAAATCAAGCAAAATTGTATTATAAGATTTTTTCTCATTTTCAAAATAAAGATTAATCAATTTAAGGCACACACAATTTTGCATAAAAGGTACAAGCTATATCAAAGATAGGCACATAAACAAGTGTCTATAAAAGTTAAAAAAAAGTTTAGCAATTTTGATATCAATTGTTACCAATTGTTAGCAATTTTATCAACAACTTTCATAGAATAAACATACTTCAAGCATATGAAAAATTCATTCAATACATGCATAAATGATAGTAGTGATCTTTTATAAGCTGTCCTATCCAAACAAGAACCAAAAACTCATATGTATATAATAAATCATAAGTACTAATGAGCAATGAGGTTCAATTATCATCATGTCATAACAAAGATTATTCAAGCAATTTCCAAATATGATGAGAACATATGCTATAGTAAAGAACTAATAAAAACATAATTGTTCAATTTAATCCAAATTATTTTAATGCATAACTGTAGTTAATCTAAGCATATGCAAGTAATCAAACATATATTTATTTCAAACAGAATCACACAAACATATGCAAGAACATTTCAAAATATGTATAGCAATATACCAAAAAAAAAATGCAAACCTTTAGACACAATATGATACATGCTATCTTAATGGACTCAATCAATGAACATATTCAAAGAAATCAATCTATTTACCTCATATCCATGTCCAAAGATTCAAACGAATATTCATGTAATTAAAACTATTAATCAAAGCAATCAAGAACTAGGCATGAATATTAATGAAGGTGAATTAATCAATCCAAACTTTAAAAAAAATATTAAGATAAATTTTATCAAGTAGCTTGGTGATTAATTTGTGCAATGTGTTCATATATTCAATCACAAAATTATATATTTGCACATATTAAAACAAGCATGTATATGTATTCAAACTCATACATCATATCATAAAGTTGATACATTTACCTTCATCCATGTCAAGCTTTGTTGTTGTGCTCATTTGACTTTGAATTCTCCAATCCACTTCATTTGAAAAAAAACTAGGCTTGATTGATAATGATGACATGCTTTGCTTGTTATACTTGAAATTCAAAAAATGTAGGTTCATTTATGCTCATTTTAAGTTCTCTTAGTATAGACTTAGAAAATATTCTTGACAAAGGATTTTCATTAGAAGCATCAAGAAAATCAATTGATAAAAATTATACAAATTGTTAGAAAAACAATTTCATATTCTAAGTCATTATAGGCAAAAGAAAATTTATTTACTAAGCATAAGTTACCAATTGCAAGGGAGATATATACTTAAGCTAGAGGTCATATATCAAGTTGAGCATCAAATATCACAATGTTGGCACTAAAGCTAAAGTTCTTATGTAATGTGCAAAATATGAATCCTTTCTAGATTATTTAAAAATATTAAACACAAAAAAGACATAATCAATATTCAAATATATTCAATAAATCACCAAAGAATATGCCAAAATAAATTTTAGGTCATATTAAAACTAAAAACTCAAGGAAGATATATTTATCAGCAAAAACATATTCAAGAAAATTTTTAACACAAAAGCATAAATATGTCTACATAAATTATGGGCCATAATCAACAATGACTTAAGCAAAAAATAAGCATCATAAAAAATTCATTTACTTAAGTCATGTTGCAACAATGTCAAGTCAAGAAAGATCACATTTATCATATATGCACACACTTGACAAGAACAATAGATGAACCAATAACACATCATTTACAATCTACTAGTTCATCATATTCAAAATCACAAATTAAGAGATATATCAATTGAACACAAGATCCAAAATATTTCACAAAATTAATGAATCAATTTAGCACAAGAGCAAGTATATTTAAAAATATTTGAAAAATAAAAAAAAATTTAAGTATTTTCAAATCATAAGTATTAAGGTCAATTAAATCAATCATCATATGAGCACATATCTTGACAAAAAATATAGATGAACAAAGAATCAATATATACCACTTAAGCATAAGGTGTTCATCAATTCACAAATCAATAGTTATAACAATTTAAAAATAAAATAATCAAGTTTTAACAATATTTCACAATATTCAAGCATTATAAACAAGTTAGGCAATTTTAAATATCATGGTCATATAAGCATGTTTAACAATCACAAATCAATAAAAAATTTATCAACAAAAGTATACTCAAGCAATTTAACACCACAAACAATTTTAACAAGTATCTTAACATACTTAAAAGCAAAATAAATGCATATTGAATGCAAGCTCACATTTTCTCAAGATTATGCAACATATGTCTTGTAATCAATGTTAACCAAAATTTGCATAATCAATCAAGCATTCAAATTTCATCAAAAATAGGTAACTAAATTCAAATTCTCTTCAAATAAAAGTTTAGAGGTTACCCATCTCCATTGTGTGTTTAGAGTATTCAATCTTCATTCTCACATTATGGCTCTTTGCTCTAGTACACCTACAAGAGACAATCTCATTTGATTTTTGGTACCCAAATTGCTTTGGGTCCTTGAGAGTTAGTCACCAAGTCTTTTGTTCCTTTTGGAACCCATACTTGCCTAATTCTAAATGAAACTTTTCTTTTAATAGGATAAGTATATATAGTATGATCATGAAAATTATAAAAATTGTATTTAATCATTTTAGTACTAAATGAATTCTTTAAAAGATTTTGTTTTTCATTCATCAAATCATCAAAAAAAATTTTCAAATAAAAATTTTCTTTTTCTAAAAATTCATTTCTACTTAGAGAGGTTTTTAAATCTATTTTCAACTTTTCATTTTCTTTTTCTAAAACAATTTTTGCATTCATCAAAAGATCATTTTTAACTTTCAATTTTGAAATCATTTTTTTATGTTTCAAATGCATATTTTCAAACTCAATTACTAAATCATTGTAAGCATCTTGTAACTTACCAAAAGTATAAGAGTTTGAATCACAGGAGTTAGAGGTTACTTTTGATTTCTCAATAGCCATGTGACATGGTGGATGTTAGTTTGAAATTTATCTTTCATGTAGCTCATCCAACTTTCTTCATATCTTATTTGAAGTTAAGCATTTTGAGACCAAGTTGAAGTTATAATCATCTAAAGCTCTATAGAGAATGCACTTAACCTTTGTATCATCCATCACTTACCTCATATAGTTTGTATTATTTAAAGGAGTTTCAAGTCATCTTTTTATCATTAACCAAGCTCCAAAATCTTGGGCCATTATGAACATCTTCATCCTCTTTCTCCATTCACAAAATTTAAATTTATCAACCATAGGAGCTTGGAGGACTTCCTCATCATCTTGGAACTAAAATTGAGCCATAGAATCTTTACTCAAAGTGATTAAACCTACAAAAAAGAGACCAAAGCTCTGATACTAATTGTTAGCTTTATAGGTTAGATGGTGATCCAAGAAGGGGGTGAATTGGATTTTTTCAAATTCTTTCCAAATAATGATTTCAATATAGTTGAATGAAAATTAAGACAATAAGCTCTTTTGATGAAAATATAATGAAAGCAATAACAATCAATGAACTTAAAATCAAATATGGACAACAATAAATTATAAGGAGATAGAGATAGAGAAATCAAATACAATGATTTATAAAGGTTCGATCTTTTTCCACAAGACACCTATGTCTTTTCTCTTGGTTGTCCACACCAAGGCTCAAATCCACTATGTGTTGAAGATTACAAATAAGCTTCCCAAGCTTTACAAACTCCACAAAATACACTCTTAAAGGTTATCCTCCCCCTTAAACTTACAATCACACAATACAAAATTTCAAGTATTTGGCAAACTCTAAGAACCTCTCAAAGGTTAGGTGTTTGATAATTTAAAGTATACAAAGGTATAGACAAGACAAAGATGAATGAATAACAAAAAGATAATTTGGATACAATGAATGCAAGGATATAGACTTTGAAGCTCTAAGAACTCTTGATTATTTGAGAAAAAGAAAATATTGCTTGTTAGCTCTTGCTTTCTTGATTCCTCTTATTTCTTGGTGTGTTGGAGTACTCAATTTATAGAAAAATTGAGAAACTATCTATTGGGAAAGGTTGGAGTGAAGAAATGCCCGTTGGAATGATGAAAAAGTAGTTGTTGGAGGTTTTCACGCCCAGAACCGATCGATCCCTTCTTGAAGGGATCGATTGGTTCATGTTGGTTCAAGCACGATTTTGTGCTTGAAAAGCCTTACCCAATCAATCCCTTCCTTGAGAGGATCAATCCCTTGTCTGGGTGATCGATCCCCTATGTGGGGGGATCGATCCCTTTTCTAGATTTTTAGCTTGGGGGCATTCTGTTTGAGGAAGCAATCGATCCCTTTTAGAGGGGATCGATCCTGTCCAAGCTGGTGGTTGTTTCTCATTCTGTACTCTACTCATTAATTTGATCATAACTTGAGTTATATAAATCCAAATCACAAACTGTTTCAAGATTTAGAAACTAGACTTAAAGAGCTTTCGATCCATATAAAGTTCATCACCTAATTTCACGATGTATGAATTATAGTGAATTTTCAATTCTACCCCTTATGTAGTTTTTTGGACAACTACAGTGTGTCTAGTAAAAATTCAAAATCTTTTCTTTAAAAAATTTGGATTTTCATTTTGTTTGATCTATTAGAAAGTAGACTCAAAGAGCTTTCCAACCATATAAAATTCAAGTATTAAAACCTTGTGAATTTATACAAAAAAATAAAATAAATTCAATGTTGAAAAACTTTGTTCTTGTAAAAACAACTTTCCTAACTTAATTTATTTCCCAAAACCAATATTATCAAAATTGTATTAAGTCCAAAATGAATAAGTTCACTTTAAAAACAACAAATTAAACTTTCATTTAGGCTCAAATAAATAATCTTTAAAGGTAGATTTGGTTTGAGAAATATGACACCAAGAAATGTTTGTTTAAACTTTAAAAATCATATTATTTATTTAGTACCAAAATATAAAACTTAAGAACATGTATCAAATAAATCATTTTTAAAATCTTGATCAAGTTTATTTAGTTTTAATGTTTTGTCATTTCAAAATAATAATCAATTCAAGACTAACAGTTATTATAGCTAAAACTAATAAAATTAATCTGAATTTTAAATTTATTAAACACTATAATAATTAAATTATTAAAATTAAATTAATTAAATATAAATTTTAAATTTGTCAATGGTTATAATAGTTGCACTAGTTAAAAATTATTAAAACTAATTTTATTAAATTTATTGGACGTTATGATAGTTAAAACTATTAAAACTAACTTAATTAAATTTGAATTTTAAATTTGTTGGATGTTATGATAGTTAAACTAGTAAAAACTATTAAAACTAATTTAATTAAATTTGTCGGACGTTATGATAGTTAAAACTATTAAAATTAACTTAATTAAATCTGAATTTTAAATTTATCGGACGTTATGATAATTAAATTATTAAAATTAAATTAATTAAATCTGAATTTCAAATTAATTGGATATTATTATAATAGTTAAACTAATTAAAATTATTAAAACTAATTTAACTAAATTTGTTGAACATTATGATAGTTAAACTATTAAAATTAACTTAATTAAACATGAATTTTAAATTTATCAACCGTTATAATAGTTAAACTAGTCAAAGCTATTAAAGTTAATTTAAATAAATTTCTTAAATGTTATGATAATTAAAACTATTAAAAGTAATTTAATCAAATTTAAATTTTAAATTTATTGGATGTTATGATAATTAAATTATTAAAATTAAATTAATTAAATCTAAATTTTAAATTTATCGACACGTTGTAATAGTTAAACTAGTTAAAATTATTAAAACTAATTTAATTAAATTTATTGCATGTTATAATTGTTAAAACTATTAAAACTAACTTAATTAAATTTAAATTTTAAATTTGTCAAATGTTATGATAGTTAAAATTATTCGAAGTAAACCTAAAATAATTGAATTGAACCCGACATGATGGATAAATAAGTTTGGAAATAAATTTTAAAAATTATTATCAAAATGGATCTCAATTAATCATATTAGATTATTTTCATTTCTTTGATTTCAATAATAAATTTTAAATTATCAAATGTTATGATAGTTAAAATTATTAAAATTAACTTAATTAATTTTAAATTTATAAGATATTATAATGGCTAAAACTATTAAAATTAATTTCATTAAATTTAAAATTTAAATTTATTAAACATTATAATAATTAAAACTAATTGAACTAAATTTAGAATATCTTAATTAAATCTGAAATGATGGATAAATAAGTTTCCAAAAAATTTTAAAAATTATCACAGTGGGTCCCAATTCCCAGAAATTTATACACATATCTACTCTCAAATTACTCCAAAGTATTTCCATTTATTTGGTTTCAGTCATACATGGTAACCAGACAGAAGCATAACTGCTTCCATATCTATGCTCAACAATGTAACGGCTGCTTACAATTTGCCAGCACAAAGAACATTGTACCTCAGAACAGTCAAGTAATCAGTTACTTTTTTCAGGACACGTTCTGTCCGAAATGTACAATATGTCGAAGCAAAATTTCAGACGGCAAAGAAGCATGAAAATGGCAGAAAAACCAGTATGATGTCATGTCTTAGATCATTCATTCTCTAAAAAATTTGATTTCCTTTAGATGATAGTAAATCTTAAACTCGATAGACGTTATTTCAATGATAGTTAAAATTAAATTAAATTTGAATTTTAAATCCGTTTATCTTATACTTGTTTGATGTAATTTGTAATTTCAATGATAGTTAAAATTAAATAATTTTATATTTATTGGATGTTATTTAAAGATGGTTAAAATTAACTTAATTAAATTTATATTTGTTAATTTTAAATTCATTGATAGTTATTTTTTAAAAATATAATTAAAAATAATTTTATTAAATTCAAAATTTAAATTTATTGAACATTATGATAATTAAAATTATTAAAATTAACATAATTAAATATGATTTGTCGTACATTATGATAGTTAAAACTATTAAAATTAATTTAATTAATTTTGAATTTAAAAATTATCAGATGTTATGATAATTAAAACTATTCAAACTAACTTAATTAAACATAAATTTTAAATTTGTTGAACATTATAAAAGTTAAAATTAACTAAATTAAATCTAAAATAATTGAATTAAACCGGATAAATAAGTTTGGATAAAAATTTTAAAAATTATCATCAAAATGGGTTTCAATTTTCAAAAAGATCAAATTCATACCTACACTCGAATCACACTAAATTATTTTTATTTATTTGATTTCGATCATAAATTTTAAATTTATCAAGCATTTTAATAGTTAAAACTATTAAAACGATTTTAATTAAATTTAAATTTTAAATTTGTCAAACATTATAATAATTAAAATTATTTAAATTGATTAAATTAAATTAAATTTTAAATTTGTCAAACGTTATTGAACTAAACCTAAAATAACTAAATTAAACCCAAAATGATAGACAAATAAGTTTGGACAAAAATTTTAAAAATTATCATTAAAATTGAGTTCCAATTCCCAAAATATCAAACTCATACCTACACTCAAATCATATCAGATTATTTTTAATTTTTTTATTTCAATAGTAAATTTTAAATTTATCGAATGTCATAAATGTTAAAATTATTAAAATTAACTTAATTAAATACAAATTTTAAATTTACGGACGTTATGATAGTTAAAACTATTAAAACTAACTTAATTAAATTTTAACTTTAAATTTGTTGAACGTTATAAAAGTTAAAATTAACCAAACTAAAATTAAAATAATTGAATTAAATTGAACAAAAAGTTTGGACAAAAATTTTAAAAATTATCATCAAAATGAGTCCCAATTCCCAAAAGATCAAATTCATGCCTACATTCAGATCACACTAGATTATTTTCATTTCTTTGGTTTTAGTCATAAATTTTAAATTTGCTAAACATTATAGTAATTAAAATTATTAAGATTAACTTAATTAATTTGAATTTTAAATTTGTCAGACGTTATGATAGTTAAAACTATTAAAACTAGCTTAATTAATTGAACTTTAAATTTGTCGGACGTTATGATAATTAAAACTAATTGAACTAAACCTAAAATAACTAAATTAAACTCAAAATGATGGACAAATAAGTTTGGACAAAAATTTTAAAAATTATCATCAAAATTGGGTTCTAATTCTCAAAAGATCAAAATCATATTTAAATCACACTAAATTATTTTCATTTCTTTGATTTCAGTCTTAAATTTTAAATTTGTCAAACAATATAATAATTAAAATTATTAAAACTAACTTAATTAAATCTGAATTTTAAATTTATCGACCGTTATGATAGTTAAAACTATTAAAACTAGCTTAATTTATTGAATTTTAAATTTGTTGGACGTTATGGTAATTAAAACTAATTGAACTAAACCTAAAATAACTAAATTATACCCAAAATTATGGACAAATAATTTGGGATATTAAAAATTATTATCAAAATTGGGTTCCAATTCCCAAAAGATCAAACTCCTATAAATTCAAATCACACCAAATTAGTTTCATTTATTTGATTTCAGTCATAAATTTTAAATTTGTCGAACATTATGATAGTTAAAACTATTAAAATTATCTTAATTAAATATAAATTTTAAATTTGTAGAATATATAAAACTTAAAACTAACCGAACTAAATCTAAAATAACTAAATTAAATCAAATAAATAAGTTTAGACAAATTTTAAAAATTATCATCAAAATGGATCCTAATTCCTAAAAGATCAAAAGCAAACCTACACTCAAATCACACTAGATTATATTTATTTTTTATTTTAGTTATAAATTTTAAATTTGTCGGACGTTATTATAGTTAAACTTATTAAAACTAACTTTATTAAATATGATTTTTAAATTTGTCGGATGATATGATAGTTGAAATTAATAAAACTAACTTTATTAAATATGTTTTTTAAATTTGTCGACGTTATAATAGTTAAAACCGACTAAACTAAACCTAAAATAACTAAATTAAATCTAAAATGATAAACAAAGAAATTTGGACAAAAGTTTTAAAAATTATCATTAAAATGGACCCCAATTCCCAAAAAATAAAACTCATACATTCACTCAAATCATAAATAGTTAAAACTATTAAATCTAATTTAATTAAACCTGAATTTTAAATTTATTGGACATTATGATAATTAAAACTATTAAAACTAATTTAATGAATCTGAATTTTAAATTTATCAAATATTATGATAGTTAAAATTAACCAAATTAAACTTTAAAAAATTAATTAAATACGAAATGATGGACAAATAAATTTTTAAAAAATTTTAAAAATTATCATTAAAATGGGTCCCATTTATCAAAAATCATACTCATACCTACACTCAAACCACACCAAATTATTTCCATTTATTTGGTTGCAGTCATATATGGTAACCAGTCCGGAGCATATCTACTTCCATATCTATGCTCAACAACTTAACGCATGTTTAGAATTTTACAGCAAAAAGAACATTGTACCTCAGGACACCCAAGTAATTAGGTCTTTTTCAGGACACTTTCTGTCCGATATGTACAACAAGTCGAAGCAAAATTTCAGACGGAAAACAAGTATAAAAAAGGCAGAAAAACCAGTGTAATATCATGACTCAGGTCTTTTATTCTCTAGAAAATTTAGTTTCCTTTCATTTTCCACCATGTGATTCCTTTACATAAAATGCCCGTCGTCGATTCCTCTCCATTTCATTCCTTTTCTTTTCCCTTTTCTCAGTGATTTCCTGCCATTTTTCTCACTTATATAACTTGAAGATCTAGTGTTAGATTTTCTTATCCCTGAAAACATTTTTTTCCCTGAAAGTCTTTTATATTTCCTGAAATGGAAAAGGATAAATCTCCAGGCTTACCGCCATTGTCAGGTCGATTTTCGGGGTTTTCGTCCGCCGGAAATGCTCCAAATACTTTCAGTGTGAGACCCGAAACATGCAGTTTCGGTCAAACTACGGAACCGAATGGTTTTAGTCATGATATTAGCAAAATGCCTGATAACCCACCGAAGAACTTAAGCCACCGCCGTGCCCAATCCGAAATCGTTACTCTTTCTGAAGATATTAACTTCAATAGTGATCTCGGTGTCGTGGGGGAAGCTGATGGGCCTATGGATTCTGACGAAACAGAGGACGATTTATTGACTATGTATCTTTATATGGATAAGTTCAATTCTTCTTCTGCCAACTCAACGTTTCAGGTTGGTGAGTCATCAACGCCGGCTGGTCTGGCTTCTGCTCCGGTGGCTGCTGTGGGTGTGGGAGCAGGAGCAGGAGCAGGAACTGGGATGTTAGCTGGTGAAAATATGAGTATTGGTGTTGGGTCTTCTGATAAGCCTAGAGTTAAGCACCAACAAAGCCAGTCGATGAATGGATTGACGAGTATTAACCCGGCAATGTTTATGTCTTGTCCGGAAGAGCTTTCACCTGCTGATTCTAAGAAAGCTATGTCCGCTGCTAAGCTTGCCGAACTTGCTCTTATTGATCCCAAGCGTGCAAAGAGGTATCTTATTATTATTATTATTATTTCAAATTCTTATATATGTTATAATTGATTTCTTATCTTACCATGCTAGTGTCCTTGATAATTCTCCACTCGGCCCTTTTCTTCACCTCTCCTTAAGAAATGTTCCAAACAACTTCCGACCATCTATTGGACTTCATCTCATGTGCAGAGGAATGAATGTTGTTACCTGATATGTTTTTTTCTTTTTGACACCACCTTTTCTTGTCCTCGCCATGTAATAGGATCTGGGCGAATAGGCAGTCTGCTGCAAGGTCAAAGGAAAGAAAAGTACGATATATAGCTGAGCTTGAACGAAAAGTACAGACATTGCAAGCAGAAGCAACATCACTCTCTGCCCAGCTGTCTCTGTTACAGGTAATTGTATCAGCTCAGCACCTTCTCCTTATGTGTTTGCTAAATCGTGTTCGGTTTCGATGGTTCTGTCGGTCGATATATATACCTTTTCCCTTTTTTTTTTGTGTGTTCTTTTTCTTTACATAGATCTAATGATTAATTTGGCTCTTTTCATTGTAACCTACGAGCAGAGAGACACCAATGGTCTGACCGTTGAAAATAGTGAATTGAAACTGCGCTTGCAAACAACGGAGCAACAGATTCACTTGCAAGACGGTGAGCACCTCTTGAAGACTTCTCTTTAAATAACAATAGCTTTGTTTTATTACCTTTTCTGTCCTTATTATTTTTTTTCTGTTATCCTCCTCATCTTAATGGAAAGACATATTATGGGCTATATGATATTTATGATGGTTTGAAAGATTTTTCATGTGAGAATCTGGTTGGATGGACACTCGGAGGGATAATAAAATTTATTGAAGCCGCAATGAGTTGGATGTGTGTCATTTACATATACTTACCATTCTAGATATTTAATGGTAGGGGGCTGTGTGTTTGGAGGAAGGGAGAGGAGGAGAGAGGTCTTCATGTTTTACTATTGCTGGGTATTTCTTCTTGCACCTAATATATCATCACAAGAGTTCAATACGATGCTTCTCAGGCTTGAAAATGCTATGGAAGCAACAGTTTTACCTTTAGCAAATACAGCATTTTGTCATATGTTAGAAAATGTCCTTTGATGATACAATGTATGATTGAAGTGTAATAGGTTCATACAAAGAGTAGGAAATAATATGATTGAATCGAGACATTTATGGTATCTCTTACTTTCTATTCTTAAACATGAAAAGGTTGATTACTGATAACAATCATTAGTAAATAATTGTTTTTTGGCATTTTTTCCAACTACACCTTCTTTTAAGTACTTATGCTGCATTTTCCATCATTTATCATGATTGACAGAAATGGCCATGATTTGAGATTATGTTGTCATTAGTATGGATGTCAACGTTTATATATATAGAGGGTCTGTGGCCAGAGTGCAACACTATTCTATCTTGGCTAGACTAGAAAAACCTGTATGCATATTGCCTTTTCGAAAAAAAAAAAAAAAAAGGCTTGCATATCATTAGGAATGTTAATGCTTCTTGTTCTACCATAAGCTCCTCACTCATGTTTAAGCTGCTTTTTTTGTTGCCCATATTAATGATATTTTCTCTGTTTTTGTTATTTGATAGCATTAAATGGTGCACTGAAAGAGGAAATCCAGCATCTGAAGGTACTGACTGGCCAATCTGTGCCAAATGGTGGACCAATGGTGAACTTTGCGCCTTTTGGAGCTAGTCAGCAGTATTACCCAAACAATTATGCTATGCATGCTCTTCTAACAGCACAGCAGTTTCAGCAACTTCAGATTCACTTGCAGAAGCAACAGTATCAGTTCCCACCTCATCAACTGCATCAGCTTCAGCAGCAACAGGAGCAACAGCAACAGCAACAGCAAACAGGGGAGATGAGAGTTAGAGGATCCATGCCTTCCCCCAACCAGAAAGATTGCTCATCAGAAGTCAGCTCAACCGCATCAAAGGATTGAGGAGTTAGAGGTCCATAGGGCCGGGTATTGATGGGCCTTTGCCATTGTTCTAAATCTTGGTTGCAATCCATTGCTAGATGGGACATATTTCATCTTTTCATTTGTCCTTTCTATCCCTTTCTATATAACATTTATAGGTTTTTATATTTAATTTTAGTTGGAGATAGACCTAAGATATATATATAATATAATCGGTTTAGTTTATCGTTTCTGGAATTGTCCAATTTTCATCCGTTCCATTGCTTTTATCACTAGGTTGAAGAGCAGCCGCGCTGTTGAGGCCTTAGGTATGAGCTTGTCGTGAGTTTCAATCTCGTGTGATGCATTCAAAATTCCTATATGAATGTCATAGGACACGATCGAGATTTTACTTGTCTTATAAGTGTTTCACAGCATTATTTACATAGGCCAGCTGGCATACTAGAGTGGGATTCTTTTGATAAGTTATCTTGATTGTCGCATTCCTCCCCCCATCCATGTCCTAACAAGGACAAAGAACAACACCCAAACTTCTGAACCGAGTTTGGTAGCAGCTGGCCAAGGATTTGACCTCGTTTATCTTTATTTAATACATAAAAAGAAAGCTAAAGAAGTAGCATGGGAAACATGAACAGGAGTCAATTTTCAAGCATGGTTTGGCTTTGGAAGAAGAGAAAATGTGCGTGGAAATAGGCCTACCCTTCGGTTTATGAGCTAAAACCAACCCTTTTCGAGAAATTATTGACTTCGACTGAGTTGAATGAACATGGTATGGGAACGGACCAATGCCGCTTTCATTTCTTAGAGTAGTTAGTTGCAAATATCAGCTTAATTTGTCAGGCAATTCCTTGAAATTTGATGTCATGAGTGCAATCAGCGAGGGCCACAACTGATATAGTCACTGAAACCATGAAACTTAAAAAAACTGACAGTCACCGAAACCATGAAATGCAAAAAATGGCAATAACCATATATGGTGTAGGAACCTTAAGACGACCATGAAATTAGTTCTTCAACTATACAGTCCAGCCAAACAACTCCTCCAAGTGTACCAGATCATGGTTCTTCCGGTGGATCCGAATTTAAATCAAACCCACTCAAGGGAGAGTCCTCCTTCAGCTCATTCCCCTTTGATGCCTCAGGTTCACTGATAGACTTTTCAAGTTGATGCTGAACAGAATCATCAGCAGAATTTTCTTGATTATCTTGATTTTCTTGATCATCAAGATTCCCGGATTTCTGTTGATAGATTGTTAGAACTTTGCTTCCTTTCCGTCCATCAACATTGGCTTGGATTAATTTACTCTTATCAACACAAGCTGCCTTCACATCTCTTCATCACTAACCTCGACAGTTTGACGCTTCTTGTTACTGGGTTCTACTTGGTCTTGATGATCTGAACCTAAGGCATTTTTGTTCTTGATCTTGCAAATAACATAATCGTTCAAACCCTCGTCGTTTAACGAATACTCATGCATAATCCAATGACCATTACCTTCATTTGACTGGTCTTTCTTGAAAGTGAAAAAGAAATATTTGTCCAACCCTAACTGCTGACCGCGTGCATCCTTCACCTCCTTCTTGTTCAATCGAGCTTTCCAATATCCACAACCAGCAGTCCTGTCGATTCTTGATTTATTCTTCTCCTTCAAGTTGGTGAAAACCCAAAGAGATTTCTTTTCATCTTTGTCGAAGATTTTCCAAGGTTCCTTGTCTTCACCATAAATCTCAAGCTCAGTTACAGCTTTAGAACACAAGGGCTCTCCATCGATGGCTGGCCGAAGGTAGTAGCCGAAAACCTCTTCATTGGTGGGCTTGAAAGTAAGGGTTAACATTGTTGCATCTGATTCTCTCCATCGCTCTCTATTATTGATAATTCCTACTTAAACCCCTTATACACATGCATATATATAGTTAGTTCATTTCAGTTTATTATTATTTTTGTTTCTATTTTTTTCAACCAATCAAAAACTGACGGCTGTCCCTAAAAGTTTCATTGTTGAAGTCGGAAAGCATTGGCAATGGTCATAATCCTCCCAATATAAATTAGGTTAAATTACATAATTGATCTTTTAGTTAAGTTCATATTTTTTAAGTATTATTATTTTATTAAAATTTTAATTTAATCGTTAAAATTTAAATAAATATTAAGTAAACTTCTAATAAAATGTTGTAATAATAAATTTCAACTGTTTAATATTACATAATATTATCACGTCAATAAATTATTTTTTAAAAATTTATAAAATCACATGACATATTAAATAATATAATAATACCGTATAACATTTAATAGTTGATATGATATTATTGTGTTAATACGTCTTTAGAAATTAAACATTAATAGCTAAAAAATAATTATTCAAATACAATCATAGTTATTATTTTACTCCACAAATTAACCAGCCCTTTACTCTCCTTAGTCCTCCCCTTTCTCTCTCTTACGATATTGTTCTGCGTTCCATAAAACTTGCACTAAAGCTTGAAAAACAAGAAAACTTTGATTGAGAGTACTCTGCAATGTATTCAGCATCCAAAATCGGTTACCAAGTCAAAAAGCTTGGGCATAGCAAGCCCAAGAATTCCTCCAATGGGCTGGCAGTGGCTGAGGATACCAAAGCCGTTCAAGCTCAGAAGAGGTTACGTAGCAGTGTATGCAGGCAAAGAGGCAAAGAAGTATGAAGTTCCTATCAAGTATGTATCATCCAGCGTTTCAAGAAACTGTTCATCCGATCGCAAAATGATGATCTTGAGTCTTGACACCAAGATATTAACATGGACTTAGCAATTTGCAGGATGAGGAAGGTTGCAGCTGCTAGAGGGTTTAGGAAGGCAACAACTTGGAGTTCTTGTAGGAGCAAAGGCAGCGCATTCCAGCGTGGGCGAGAGCGGAGCAGCAAGTCCATGTCGGCGGAGGAGGGTTGGGAGGGGTCACAGCTAGCTTCTCATGCTTTAAACGAAGCATGTGCATGGAATTAATAGTATTCCTCATGCTTGCTTCTCATTTGATATAAGCTTTATATATTGCACACTTGATTTATATAACGAAATCTTTTAATTTATTAAATTTAATTTTTATTTAATCATTTTTAATTGAGAATTTCATGAATTTCACCTCAAAAACTTCATATAAGTATTTCCTCTTTAATATCATGCTAGCAAATGCTCACGATATGATGTTAATTTTTTTAAAACAATAAAAGCATATAAGATGAAATCTATAATTGGCAATAGAAAATACAAAAAAAAAAAAAGAAAAAAATTACGTTTGCACAAAAATTATGACAAAATAAAAGAAACAGTGTAATATATAGTTAAAGTTTTAAAACAAATGTCCAAAATGGCATGATAGTTTAAAGTAAAGTTAGAGCAAGAGATGATGTTAAAGCAATTTAAAAGAACTGTAATACAAAAGAACAGCAGCGAACATCTAATTCAAAAGAAATAAGAATACACTATAAAATTAATAATCAACTTTAAACCCAAATCAAAGAACCTGCAAATAAACAAATAAAAAAATAACTCAAACCAAAATTAAAAAATAAAACAAAATAAACAAAATAAATTGAAATTAAACATAGAAAAAAAATGACATGCCATTAAAGGAACAAGATCTAAAAGTTTTGTTTCAAGTGAAATTTAAAAAAAAAAAAAATCGAGTCAATCATGATTGATGCAAAAGCAATCTAACTTATATATAGTCTTCAAAAACGAAATCTAACAGATATTAAGCATTAGTAGAAAATCGAGATTGCTTGAATATTGTTCCATAATATTAAATTACTGCATGCTGTATTGACCATGAAGATATTAGAAGGTACAAACTTTTGATTTTCAAGTGAATTTATAAAGGAGACCCATTAAAATATCAATATCCCTTTTTAGGAAAGTAAAATTTAAATTATTGATGTCCAATAAATGATGTTAACATTCATGAGTCAAGAAACGGGACAAAACTTATATGAAATATTTTAGATGAAGTTTGTGAAGTTTCTCTTAAAAATGATTTAATAAAAATTTTAATAAAATATTCAAACTAATAAATTGATAGAATTCAATGTAGAGAATAATAATTTGTAAAAAAAATTATTAAAAATATTATTTATAATTTAAACTTGATCGATATTTATTCAACGATAAAAATTTTATCAGTATTTTTACTAAAAATATTTATTTCAAAATATATATCAAAATTTATTAAAATTTTATCAAAATTTATATAATTAATTTATGTAATAAGATTTTTAAATCTATCGATTTTGATTTTCGATTGTAATTTTTTATAATCATTTTTAATATAAAAATTTCACGAACTTCATTTAAAGAATTTCATTTGAATCTTTCTTCAAGAAATGACATCTTGCACACACTAGAATCATTGACATATACATATAGTTTTGGAATACATGATAATCAAGTTTGAAGTCATTCTATTTCTTTTCTTTTTTTTTTTTAATTTCTTTTAACTCAATTGGCAACATATTAAGGAGGACCAATTCAACAGCGAGAAGAGAGAGAGTTCACATGAAATACTAAATCTGAGAGAAACTTACGTGTTTTTTAATAGAGTTAAACCAAAACTGGGAAAATTATCAAACTCATAAGCATCTCCAATACTTGAAGCAACTCCAAAGTAAACTTATGCTCAGATATTTTCCAAAGCACTTGACTTGCTTCATGCAACAAAGTCATAAAAATTATTTATGTAGTCGTAAAAAACAGTCTAGTTGTTAAAGGTCAAAACTATACTCTCTAGTTATTTATGAAGCAAATTTTTTTATTTACGCAATAGTTTCATTGAAGTTGTTAATGCATGATTGTTAGAACCTAATAGACATTCCATTCTTCATAATCTAGTTTAATAACTTGTTTGACAGAACGATTTTCTTTTCCATTAAGCTTTCTAATTAGGTTTCACATCAATTGAAACCGTATGTAGACCTATGAAAAGATTCAAGCTTGAAAGTTCTGGGAATTTTTTCCATACCTCTAGGAGTTTTTGATTCAAATATGGCTGAATTGTTGGCGGTGAAAACAGCCCTCCATCTATTCTTAAGTACTAGCAGGTTCACAAATAACAAACTGGTAGTTGAATCAGACTCTATGGTTGTCGCTAATTGGTGCTCTAGGAAAGAGTCATGTCCCTGGGAATTGTGGTCTGTTTTGAATGAAATTGAATAGCTTATGAATACATGCAATGCATCAGTGCAAAATGTATCAAGAGAGGTAAATGGCTTGGCCGACGCACTGGTAAAGGCAGGAATGGACAGGGTCCAAAACTATGTAGTGTGATAGTAGAAATAGGGTTCCATTGAATATAGGTAAAGAAATTATTAAAGGGCTTTATCTGACAATTTGTGTCAACGTATCGTATAAAATATTATATTTGAGTCATGTTTTATATAAAATTATGTAACAATTCATAATGACACAAAAATATAAAATATAATTTTTTTTATTTTATTAAACTTATTTATGGTTTTTCTAAAATTTTATGCTGTATTATTTTCTTATATTTTATTTATATCGTTTTTATATTATTTTATCGTGTCGTATTTTAGATTGTCAAATTTAACCTAATCTATTGAACATGCAGGATATTGAGAAATCACTACGACATTAAAGGGCTTCCCTCATCCTTCTTCTGTATTAGCAATTTATAAATCAATAAAATTTACCTTACAAAAAAAAAAAAAATTGTAGACCTATGATAAGATAATGAGCATAATATATCTAATAAGTACCCTGCAGGCTCAGCATCAGAGTTGGTATGAAAATTATTTATCAAGATTGCTATGGCTGTTCCATTGAGGTATCTGAGTTCATAATCCAAGAGCATTACCTGATAAAATACAGAGATAGAATTAGGAGGCTAAATTAAAAAATTACAATCACATACTATGAGAAATTTTTTGGCAGTGTACTCACATTAGTAAAAGGTTGGTCAGAACAGTAAATAGAATATTTATTACATCTCCCAAACTTAGGTTTTTATCAAAACACAAAAAATTACTGATAAATAAAAGCCTATCACATCTATCACTGATAAATAAACTTAACAGTTTGCATACCTCAAGAGATATAGCACCCCTATCACTCCAGGTCATATGAATCCAAGACTTTTCAAGTGCAGCAAACCATGAATCATCTCTCCTGAATGTAATTAAATACATATAAAGTCTTAAGATGTATTTTTCATTCACTAATTTATTGAAATAAAATCCTTAAAATAGAAAATCTTCATTCATGTTAGAACACTGCATGAAATTCAAAGGATACATGTATTTTTCAGCATCATAAATTTAGTCATATCGATCTAATAAAAAGGTCAGCATAGGGAAAAACTTATAATTACCTTGATGGTACTTTGCACAACATTTACCAGTTCAAATTCTACAAACCAAAAATAAAATTAGAACCCCTATAGTAAACTATGAAAAAAAAATTAATTGAATACACTGTCAAAATTTACCACATTGAAAAATAAGTCAAAATCAACCTTCTAATTTGAGCTTGAATACCATCACTCTTACCAATCCACCCCAAAACTTTATATAGCTTCCCGTTTCCAATACACTCTATCAAGAATCAAACTATCATCCAACATTAAATTAGAAAAAAAAAAGATTTGCTTTATTTCAAAATCAAAGGTTCCATCTCTCCTAATTTAAATTAAAGCTAAAACATCATTAGGTAACTCCCAAAATTTTAACATATCAAATTAAAAATTAAAAAGTTAGAAACTTTCTTTCACCATATTCATACACAAAAGAAAAAATACAATCATAAAAGTATAAGATAGCACAATATCTCATTTTCACTGATGAAAAAGAGATACGCCATGTATGTGTGTGATTGCAGCGTAATTTTCGTTGGAAAATTTTCAAAAGAGAAAATATCTCACTTGAAAATTCTTATTTAGCATAATCCAACATTGTTAAATTTTTCCTCAAGAAATACAAGATAGCACAATAAGATGCTGCATGATATTCAAACTAACATTGTTAAAGTTTGCCTCAAGAAATACAAATCAATTTAGCATAACCCAAGATGGACAACACAACTTTATCTCTAATGTGAAAATCTGAATGTGGAAATTGAATTTAGAGGCTCTGAAAATGTGGGACTAAATCCTTACGTGCATGGTTTTGGATGAAAAGAGTTGGCCATTTAAGCCTTCATCATCTGCATATTTGCATTAAACTCGACAAAATAATCCATTCTAAAATTTGATTCAAGTGAAAAAATCCTATAGACAAGGGAAAATGATACTTTAAAGGTAATATCAACCAATTGTTTTGAAACTGAAGTTTAACTCGATTAATTCATATAATCATCCTCAAGATATCACATCCAGTAAGCCTAAGTTCAAATTTTATTACCTACAATTTTTTTTCCAGAAATTGACCTATTTTTCCAGCAGCTATTGTGTTTCTATTTGGCAAGAAAGCCCTAACCATTTGGGTACAGATTACCATATTGACCTTCCTATGTTAGGTGCAACAAATTGATAGAGCATTTTTGGTTAGAAACTGGATGCACCAAAACCATTTTTGTAGAAGTAACATCTCTCCCGTATTCTGTCAAAGGAATGGTGTACTAGATAATACTATGACTAACTTCTCCAGAATTTATGTAGAGATGACATGTTTTGCATGTAGGTTAGCATCTTTGCTGCAAATGTCTTAAGTACCATTGGAAAATGTACAAAATAAGCAAGTGATCCCTCTATAAAAAGCACAACTGCTTGATTTGAAAAAGAAAAAAACTGTTGAAAATTACACTTCTTGGCTCTGATTTCTGACCCCAAGCCAGTAACTTCCAAAAGGCTTAAAGCTATATTTAAACATCTTTCCTTTGGATTATTGAAGACTAAAAGGGCTTTTTCATTAATATTATTTTTAAAGGAAAGGATCTAAGAATGCTTCAATATGGCGTTGCTTCAAAATGCATGTCCTCATCTGATTTAACTGGAATATGCTGACATAGTTGATTCAGACATAAAAACCCAATATAGATGTCATGAAGGATAGCAGAAAATCTTACTTGACATTTTTTTAACTTAACATATCTAATTTAGCTTTGAAATAGAAAATCTAATTAAGATAACGATAATTAACATAAGGCAAGGAGTCCCATTGTTCACACCTGTGCATTATTTGTTGAGGAAAGGTATTGAATTTATATGTTTAAATGTACAGGCTTCAATGGAAGTCTGGAACTGAGGTGCCAAACTATTCTAGTTTTGTCCTGTTCTTAGGGTTGCCTGTATTTGTAATCAACATCTTTTTATAGATTGTATTTATTAAAATAAAATATATGCCTTCCCACTACAGAAAAAACATGATTGTATATATATATATATACATACATATATATATTCTTTTTAATTTTAGGAACATTATCAGATAATAAATGTCGCCCATGTTTTGCATTTTCCAATTTAATTTTTATTACTTATAGTTATTTTCAATTTCAATAGATAGATTGTGGTTCTGTAATTAGCCTTTTCAATCAAAACTGGCAGAAAACCGGAAGATAAAACCTATGAAGTTGTTTGTAGAATAAACTAGGATGATAATTGTCTGTTAAAAGAGGGAAATCTGCTAAAAGAGATTTCAAGTAACCAGGAAACCGGACAGAATCAGGAGTGAAATTACTGGAATAATAGTAAAAAATTGTCTCATAAATTTCTACCGCAAGATAAACTTATTACCAAATATAGGCAGTTCATCGATCAAGCATAAGATCAAGGTATTTTAGCTGATGCTCAGGTTAAGATTCATGCGACATAAAGGTCGAGTACATAGCCTGACTTTTACGGGAGCACAGTAGCTTATTTTAGCAAACCTTCTTACTATAGACAGTAAACACGGAAATTCATTGATCTGCTAGAGAAAAAAAAGGATAAAAAGTTATAGAATCAAAGGAAAGATACTTGAATGGAACATAGTCATAGTTAGACAAACATAATATTAGAGATATTGCAGGTAAAATGAGCTCAGGGGTAAGGTAGGGTAGCAATGTGATTATGATTCACAGTTCCAATCCATAGTTTCCCTTGTACTTCTCTAACTTCACTAACCAGCTTCATAACAACACCCTTTCGATCCTCGAGAACTTCCAGGATTTCTCCCTCCTCATTGAACAGTGAGATAACTGTGTACATCTTCATCCCCATTATTCTGGCTAAGATGCTTAGTTTAATCGGTAATCTGAAGTATATACTCCTCATCCATGGATTGTGGGAGAGGACTTCTTCTGCTGGAGTCCTGCAACAGTCTATCGCTACCCAGAATTGACCTTTTTCATTTATTCTTACATTGTCTGGAAAACCAGGTAGATGAGCAACAAGTTCCGTGGTCCCAGTTCTTGGTCCTTCTAGCCAGTATTTCATTAGCCTGTTACCATGATACCAATCAGTAACAAAAAACGCAGAACAAGTTTTTTGTACCATTATTATAAAACCAGGTTAGGCAAATTGATCGATGTGGACACTGCCAGGACTGATATTAAAGGATTTTTTGAATGAACGGAAAATTAGCTTCGGTGACATTGAAAACAATGGTATCGGTGAGATTGAATACTATTGCGAAAAGATTAAAATAAATGGTGAGCACGTGTATTTGTAAGCAAACGCAGTGCTGATGCTGAAAATTTTCATTTTTCATTTTCCAATCACAGACGGAAGATGCGGTGGAATGCCAAAGGCCGTAGGTTAATACTAAATTTTGCAGGAAAATAATAGTTTCCTTTCTAGCAATCAATAGATTATATATTGAGTTACTCAATTGTCATATTAGTGAAATGGGTCAAGTAATGCATTGCATCCAATAGAAATAACATCAACAATCAGGAAGAGCAGAAAAGTGAGATGGGAATTGCCTGCATTTGCTAGTCTCAGTGAATAGGAGGAAAGTCTGGTCCAAAGATAGTTGCACTCCATTTGGAAAAGCCAATCCATCCAAAACTACATGTGTTGTCTTAGTAGGAGGATCATATCTGAGAAGCCTACCAGTTGCTTCTCCTTCTAACAATATGAAGAAATGATTCCTGCTCAATATATAATCTGCTGTAAGTTCCCCGATTTCGTATTAGAACTTAAATAATAAGTGGTATATTTTGTTCACTTACACTCTATTGTACTTTTTGCTGGTGTCAGTGAAAAAGATGGAACCATTCTTATGAATGTCCAAGTCATTTGCAAAGAGTATTTGCTTCCCTTCCACCTGAGTTGCCAAAGGTGTGGCAAGTCCGCCGGCAGGTCCAACCGTGAGCAATCCGTAATAGGCATCAGCAATGTACAAATCTCCACTCTCTTTGTTGAACCTTAGGCCAAGAGGACGACCACACCATTTCTCATGTTTCCACTGCTTAGATGTAGTTGAGTCCACTCCTCTGGCACATAGCTTCTCTGACCTTTTTGAGTACATTCCATCACAATTAGCATGAATTAAGGATAATACAATGATATGTTTACCATATGTCTATGGCATCTTATTGGTTTTTCAAAATTCTGTGATCAACTGATCATGATTGATCGAATTAGCTTGGTACCGGTTAAGATTTTGCGTCCTCTTCTGATATGTTTTCTTAATATTTCATGAAGTGTAGATTTTCTGCTTCTTATCTCCATCAAAGTCTTTAATAAAGTTCAAATATGTAAATATGCCTAACCCGAAAATATATATGTAAATATTCATACCACATTGGAATGAACTCATTAATAAAAGCTCACCAGTTTGATGTTACAATGGCAAATGTCTCCCATCCAATATCCTCGCCCATCCATCTAACAACGCGCCCATCAGCTAATCCAGTGTAAGGGCCACGCCCTAAGCTGTCAAACTCCAATGACTCAGGGCCAAAAACTTCATTCACAAACTCAAGGTTTCCATCTCCCAATCTGCTTCTGTTGTCTTTAGGCCAACTAGCCATGACTTCCTTGTATGGTGCAATGTCATGCTTCACTGGCCTGAATTCAATGCCTCCAACTGGACCTATTTGAAAAGGATCCATCATAACGAAACCAAAAAGCAGAACAATGATAAGGAAAATTGGGTGCTGCAAAAAAGTTTCATCTTTGTGTTGGCCTTTCTTTTCCATGGAAATCAATGACGTTTGTTAGATAGATGAGAGAGTTAGAGATAAAGAAGGAAAGATTTGCTCTGATATGGTAGGAATCCATTGTTTAAGAAGTTAGAGAAACATGCACTTGGTGTGGCAACATTGATGATGGAAGCAGGTTGCATGTTGTTGGTCATGATTGTTGTATGGGAAATATCAATAATGGAGTGTTTTTTTTTTTTGCCTCAAATTATAACCTACTTCCATGATTTTTTACCTTAAGTTGAAACCTGATAAGCAGCAGATCAGTGTTAGAATAATTCTAGGAATATACAAACAATTCATAAAATTACTTAGTTTTTATCAATAAATCTGAAGTTTAAATCTCAAATCTACGTTCCTTTACATGTCCTCGATTTTGATCTCTTTTATTAAAAAATTTTTTTCATTTTTTGATAAAAGAATCGGTTGCAATTTTGACAAGAGAGGCAAATATATATGTAGTTGAATCATGACAATATGGCAAACATTTCACTATTACTACAACTCACCAATTCTTGAATCACGCAAAAAGCCAGATGATGTTATTCACTTTGACAAGATTGTAGTTTGTTAGAAAATAATTCAATATCAGTTCTTTTTTTTTCCTTTTGTTTTACTTGATTATAAGGCAATCACATAGCCCTGGAAACAAAGTCTGTACATGCTTTGTTCTTGGTAAATTCTTGACCATTAAGAAAATATTCTTGTTCTTTGTCATTCAATGGTTAGAACTTGAGATTTTCATTTTAAAAGTTGAGTCTCATCTTCATTAAATCTTTAGATTAGATCTGTTTATGGGCTAAAATAGCCCGTCTTACTTGTGGGTTTGACCCGATTCATATTGGACTTTGGGCAATTTTTTGAACCCAACTAGACTTAAGATATTATTTAATTATTAAAATTATTTTATTTTAATTTTAAAATCTATTTAACAATATTAAAAGAGATTGTTCACGTAACTATTTATGTCAGCTCTTCAAACAGTAACCTTGTAACTTATTATATACTTCTCGTTAGATTATAACTCGTGGTAATGCACCAAATAATTTTACTTATTTAACATGAATATATATAAATTAGTTTTTTTCAAAATTATATTCAAATTTTTAAAACTCAAAGCATATATAAAATATGTATATTTACTTGTCATTAAAAAATAAATTTTCTAACAAGAAAAAAATTATATCTTTCCTTTGGATTTTTTTTTAAAATTATATTTCTACACCTATAAGATTATATCAAATAAAAATAAATTATACTTTCTTAAAAAATAAAAATATATATTATTGAATGATAAATTAAATAAGAAAAGAAATATTAACATACTTTCACTTTAATAATTTTGACTAAATTATTATGCAAAATATGAAAAATATGTGAAAAAAGAAAAAAAAAATTGAAAAATTTTTTTTTTCATAAGAATGAAACTATAATAATAATAAAATATATCTTAAAAAATCATAAACAAAAAAAAAAAAACAAATTGCAATAATAATATAATATACTTTAGAAAAAAGTTATTGAAAAAATAAAAAAATTGATGTATAACACATTACATTTGTAATCTTAAATTTATAGAAGAATTTTTCAGTGGCAATTAGGATTAAATAGATCATTTTTAAATTAATTTTTTAAAATTTAAAATGGATATAATAAGTGATAAAGATAATATTAAATTTTTTGCATTTATTTTAAATATAAATTTAATAATTAGAGTTCAAATGGATATAATCATTTAGATTGTCTTATTATTTAAAAATTTAAGATCAACAATTTTGTAATTTTCAAAATCTTATATAAAGTTGCGTGAATTTTTAATTTCTTACATAAATTTTTTAAACAAATAATTTTTTAAATTAAGATAAAAAAGATTGTTGAAAGATTTAGATAAATTTAATCTCTGTAATTTTTAAACATGTGTGAAAGATTTTGATAATTAAATAATTTTTAAATAAAATTATTTGATAAACAACTAAAATTATTTATTAAAAAATAAAATCCATATTTCATATTTTTCATTTTAAAAAATATATCTCTAAATTGATTTGATTTTCAATTATAATTTAAATAATTTTGATATTTGAAGAAATTTAAAATTATCTAATTTGTAATTAAAAGAAATTATCTTATTATTTTAAAAAATTATCTTATGTGTCATTTAAGAAAGTTGTCCATATAGACATCTATGTGATAAATATGTTTATATATGTTGTTATATTATATATATATATATATATATATAATTTTTTTTTCATATATATATATATATATATTTATATATTAGATTACATGTGTTTATAGGTGAAGTGGGTTGGGTTCTAATAGAATTAATATTTAGTATTAATAATTTATATATTTATTTAGGTTTATTTAGGTTTAGTTTCCTTTGATATTTCAGATTTTCAAATCTTTTCAAGTTCAACCCAAATTTAAAAAGTAAACTTCAAATTCAACCATTAAACTTAATTTATATATTAAAAATTTTTAAAAATCTTTTTTTAAAAATAAAATATAAAAATAAAAATTCATATATATATATACTTATATAATTATAATATTTTAATTATATATTTTATCCAGGTCAAGCTCATGTTTTAATTTTTTTATCTAAATATCTGACCTAAAATTTAAACAGATTTAAAAATTATGTTTAAACCCGTTTAACATATTTTAATTTTTTATTCAAATCCTTCTAAAACTTAAGCGGACCTATAAATTTGGATAGATAATTTGATCTTTAAATAGGTCAACTTCCCTTTTTTTTTTCTTAGTCTTAAGAGTTAAGACCATGTTTTTCTTCAAAAAAAAGTCCATGTCTTTTTTTTAAGTACATATTTTCTATATTTTTATATTCTATCTTTTTATTTTATGATATTAAAAATTATGACATGTTAATTTTAAAAAATTTTAAAATTTTAACATAACTTGCATTAAAATAAATTTTTTAAACTTAGTAAAAATCAAATTTAGACCGTCAATATAGGGTGATGAGTAATACATATATATTATTCAAAAATATTCAAAAATAAAAGATATTTAATTAAAAATATTTTTTAAGGAAAAAAGAAAGCAATTTAAAAATGTATGGCTAAAATATTAAAATAATCCTTAAACTTTATTACTTTATTTAGATAAAATCATATATTTTTATTATATCCAAATAAATTTTTATTTTTTCATTTATATTCAAATATACTTTTATTTTAAATAAAAAATTGATTGATATTAAGGATTTATTTAAGTATAAATTAAAATATAAAAAATTATTTGAATACAATTAAAATTTAAAAATTTATTTGAGTAAAAAGTGAAGATTAATAATTATTTAAATATAATTTGATTTTTTTACTTTTACTTTTACAATATTAATATTAATATTAATAATTTTATTTATAATTATTGTTATATATTACAACTCATTTAATTGGTATTTTTTAATGACACTTAATACTTTTATGAGTCGACACTTAGCAAATTTTTTTGTCTGAAAATGTATTTGATATTTAATATTTTGTTAGATGTTTTGGTGGATTGTAATTAATTTTATTAATCCTAGTTTAAAGTTTTTTATCTGACTTTATTTGACATTTATATGAATAAGGTTTATTAGTTGCTATAGATCCATTAGACTTTAGCTTTTATAAAGACTTTTTTATATTATTTTCGTACTAAGTGAGATAAGATGGATATTTAAATTTTTTGGTACTTTCATGTATACATTATTATCATCGAGTAAATTCATACTATTTTTATTCTTGTAATTTAAAAACTAATTGATCTACACTTTCAATGTAATTGTCATGCTTCGAATCCAAAGATTTAATATGTAATAATGTTACATATTTATAAAATGAATCTCACAAGCATGAAAAGCAACTGATATCGAACTAAATCAAAATCTCAAATAATTTAAGTAATTGTCAAGATTAAACCTCCCAAAATACAAATATCAAAATTTGAAAAACTAAAGAAAATTAAAAGAATAAGTATGATGGCTCAACAAGGAACTATATAACATCCTTTAGATTAAACACATCACAAAACATTTAGCCTAAACATTAACTACATGATTAAAAAATATTTTAGGTAATCTTGCATTAACAAATATATTTCCACAAATCATATTCTCAAAACCAGATTATCATATTATAAATTGGAACAAAATATCACAAAGTTATAATTTTTATTAGTTTCCCATAACATATTACGATCACATTTAACCAATGTGGTATAAGTTCGAATTAGAATTTCTCTTATAATGCAATAGGACAGAAGTATTTCCCTAACAGTGCAATGGGACAGAAGTATATCAAAAGTGTTGGGATTTGCCTTGAATCTCAAAATCCCACATCGAAAGTTAAGTAAGTTTGAGTTTGTCTTGTATCCCACATCGGGAGTTTAGTAAAGGTATAAAGGGTTTCACCCTTATAAATAAGATGTTTTGGTTTTAGTTTGTAATCCCAGAGAGTTAGACACCAAGAGAATAGCTAAGTGAGTAGGCTATTAAAGGGTGTAATTGGGTTTTGGGTTAAGTTTTGAGTAAGGAGTTTTAGGAGACTTTTCTCATTCTAAAAGTCTCACAATTGTAAAGATTTATTTGATAGTGGATTAGATTTGGAGTAGGCCATTTTGAGTTGGGCTGAACCAAATATATTTGTGTTTTCTTATTCTTGATTTGAGCTTGTTATTTTGTGTGTGGTTGCTGCGCGTGGGTATTGTGATATTTCCCAACAAGTGGTATCAGAGCGAGGTTCAAGGTTCGAGGTTTAAAGTTCGTGGGTCCAAGAGATCGTGAAGCAGTGTTTGAAGATGTCTGAAGAAGGTATGTCTGGTATGTCTATGCCTAAGTTTGAGATTCCGTTATTTGATGGAAAGAGTAATTTTATGTTATGGCAAAGTACGATTCAAGATCTGTTAGTACAACAAGGGTTGGATCAGGCATTAGAGAGTAGTAAGCCTGAAGGAATGTCTGATGCTAATTGGAATAGGATTCAGAAGAAAGCCGTTAGTACTATTAGATTGGTGCTAGCTCCAGAGGTAAAATACAGTGTGTTGACTGAGAGTACTCCAAAGAGTTTGTGGGATAAGCTTGAAGGTATTTATGCTTCGAAGTCGTTGACTAATAGATTATGTTTGAAGATGGATTTGTATTCTCTGAAGATGGAAGAAGGTATGAGTCTTCATAATCACTTGAATGAGTTTAATAAATTGGTTTCTCAATTGCTAGCGATTTCTGTTGATGAGTTAAAAGATGAAGAGAAGGCTTTAATTTTGCTGTCATCTTTGCCCAAGTCTTATAGGCCTTTAGTTCAGACTGTGTTGGTAGGCAGGTCTAGTTTGAAGTTGGATGATGTGACTGCCCTGTTGCGTGAGAATGAAAGGTTTATGGGAGCTCAAAACTCATCACCTGTGGGGAGTACACTAGCTGTAGAGGGTTTTGATCGAGGGAGGACTCAAAAGAGGATTGATGGATCAAGATGGAGATCCAAGTCAAGAGACAGAGATTACAGTGATGTAGAATGTTATTATTGTGGTGAGAAGGGACATATCCAAGTGCGCTGCAGGAAGCTGAGAAGGGATATGGCTGCTTTCAAAAGGGCGAATGATGAGAAGAAATCAGATGAAGAAAAGAGTGATACTGCTGCTGTCGTGTCTGATGATGATGATGTTGTTTTGACAACTTGTGTGGATGAGACCCAGATTTTGAAAAGTGATAAAGGTTGGGTTTTAGATTCAACTGCTACAGTTCATGTTTGCAATGATAGGAGTTGCTTTGTGGAGTTGGATGAGAATGAAAAGTATGGGGATATTGTGATTGCTAACAAAGAAAAGGTGCAGATTCAAGGCATTGGGAGTGTTCGCCTTAGATCTCACAATGGTGTTATTAGGACACTTCATCATGTAAGGTATGTACCAAATTGTCACTACAATTTGATTGCTTTAGGTGAGTTAGCTTTGCGGGGGTACACATTTTATGGTAGTAATGATTGGTTGAAAGTGTATAAGAATGATAGTGTGATCCTACAAGGGAATAGGGTCAATCACTTGTACATGTTTGATGGAGGCTCAGTTGCTGGAATGCCTGTGATGAAAGAAAAGAAGAAAGGTAAGCATGTTAGCTTTGCAGATACTGTTGAAGTGTTTGGAGATTCAAGTCAAGGGAGGATTTGTTGGGATTTGCCTTGAATCTCAAAATCCCACATCGAAAGTTAAGTAAGTTTGAGTTTGTCTTGTATCCCACATCGGGAGTTTAGTAAAGGTATAAAGGGTTTCACCCTTATAAATAAGATGTTTTGGTTTTAGTTTGTAATTCCAGAGAGTTAGACACCAAGAGAATAGCTAAGTGAGTAGGCTATTAAAGGGTGTAATTGGGTTTTGGGTTAAGTTTTGAGTAAGGAGTTTTAGGAGACTTTTCTCATTCTAAAAGTCTCACAATTGTAAAGATTTATTTGATAGTGGATTAGATTTGGAGTAGGCCATTTTGAGTTGGGCTGAACCAAATATATTTGTGTTTTCTTATTTTTGATTTGAGCTTGTTATTTTGTGTGTGGTTGCTGCGCGTGGGTATTGTGATATTTCCCAACAAAAAGCAACTTGATGATTGTACTAACAATCATAATTAATCCATTAGTGTAATGGGATAGAACAAAAATCACAATAACTCATTTAGTGCAATAAAACAGAAGTATATCACTAATGGTATAATAAACAAAAGCCACTATTCTCAACCGATGGTACAATTTGAAACCTATATCGATATCACAAAATACATATCAATATGACTAACAATTAACCCCAATTGGCGGGCCAAAATGTAGTTATATTAAAAGACAAAAACCAAAATATTTTTTGAGATTACCCAACATAGACAAAAAAAATATTCATATATTTTTTCAAAACATAATCCATACAAAGTCAATTCCATAATCATTCCAAAGTAAAATTTCATATTCCGACAATCGATCAATATATAAATACACTATTACGAAATTACATTGAAAATTAAAATAATATCAAATCATATTCCAAACTCATAGCAAAGAAATCATGTATACATTTTTGCATACTTAACCTAATTTACAAAGCAAATGGACCAATATATCAACTCTAAACATATTGAAGCTGATTTTTAGGGACATAAAAATTGAAAATGATATCAAGTTACTTATCTAATGCGCTAAACCAAAACTTAAGTAGCAAATCACTCAATTCTCTTAGTATCTTAATAATTCAAGAATTATTCAAAAATCAGTATTTAACTCAAAAACATAAATTTAAAGAGGCAAACTTTTGACAGGTCATTCTAAGTAAATTGAATTGTGTGGCAACCTTCATGACTAATCAAAACTATTTGAAAGTATTTTAGTATATTAAAATATTTTTTTAATATAACAAAATATCTAAAATTGAGAATAAATATGAAATTAAGAATTAAAAATACAAAAATCAATAGCAATCTAGTTTTTTATAATATTTAATTTTAACATTTAATAGCAATAACTTTTGTAAGTATAAATCTAATTTAATAGTCCTATAACAATACTAATAATAAAAAATTAATATTGTAAAAATATATTTAAATAATTAAAAATTCGTTAAAATAATATAACTAAAATTCAACTAATTTATAATTAAATATATCAAATATTGATTGGAAATAGTTTTTAAAATAATTAAAAAAGAATTTTCTAAGTTCTGAAATTATGCTTTTCATGATCATCTGGCTTAATTTGAGCCACAAAATCTCTAACGTCCCATAGTTCCAAGTAACAAAAGAAGGAACGAATTTAAAGTAGGAATATATTTTATTTTGGTAAAAATGATTTTTAGAAATCTAAGTTTTGAAGGTAAAAACTTGACAAATTATCATAAATTGTTCAAAATTTTTTGGGTTTCAAATTCATGAATCCTACTTTAAAACTTCAATTCTCTTAGCCTACATATCATCTAAACAAACCAATCATACCAATAAAAAGTTCACATTTTATACTATCAAAAACACTTAAAGTTAATCAAATCAGCTACCAGAATAGAGAGTTTTGACGACCCAAAGTTGGGGTTTCAAAATTGTAAAAAATCCATTTTTAACAAATTTAAAAAATTCATATCTCCCTAAATACTCAACCATATGAGATGCCATTAGAAAGGTCTCAATGAGAGCTTTCCATAAATACCCAATACCTCATCAAAAAGTCATCGGAATGTTGTCAAAAGATTCAAAAAATTAAAAACCTTAATCTAATACTTAGGTTTTCTCCTAAAGACCAAAATTAAAGAGTTTAAAAGACAAGTCTTATGTCAAATCTTTAATTGTATGATTAAATTCTCAAATATCAGCCATTATCTTCTCTTCTTTATAGTCTCGTAGAATTTTCGTACTTCAAATTTTCTTGTAGAAACCATTGAAAGAAAATTGTCAAAGTTATTTTTTCTTTTATTATTTTTTCAAAGAAAGATATGGGCTGAGCCAACTAATAGGGTATGAATATTTGGGTTTGAGTATTACAATAATAACAAAATAAACTCTTATCAATGTTCACAATTACAGTTTATGATTGAATTTTTAAAAATTAATTATAACATAACACTCACGGCTCAATAAAAGGATTCCAGCCACATTACAAATGAACTCTAAGACTAAAGGTAATTTAGGCCACTTAACACCTATCATATAAAATATGAATAATTTAATCGAATTTTTTAATTTTATTTAAAAATAAATAGAAAATAGAAAATGCAATTTTTAAAAAAAGAAAATAGGTAAAAGAACTAAAAAATTACTTTATTTTATTTTTAATTTTGTAATTTACTTATTGATTTTAAAAGTAAAAAAAGGAAGATATATTTTCCTTAAAATACAAATACTAATATCTTTCAACTGTAAAGGATTTCAACTTTTGAAAATAACAAATATAAGCTTTTACCTTATATAGAATAATAGTTTTTATTTAATTTCCTAAATTATCTTTGAAGGCTCCCAACCTCACCAGCTACAATAATTTACTTTATATTTTATTGTAGAAGGTTATCATGTATCAAAACCTAATAATCTTCTTGATGTAGCAAACGTACATCGTCTGAATTAAAGTCAGTGGGTATATAAAATAATAGTTATATTTGATTTTTTTTACTTTATTTAAATTTGATTTAATTTTATATCTTTTGCACTTTTTTTTATCAACTTTTTTGGAAATAAAAAAAAAAAAAAAACTTTAACAAATTACATGCCTTGCACGTGCTGCATTTTTTTTGGCGCCAAAATAATAGCTTGAAATTAACTGTAATTACAGAAATAACCTCCATTGAAATTCCAAAGACGAGCTTAAAAAATTGATTCGTTATTTTCAGTTGAAATTCAAAACCAAAAAAAAAGAAAAAATTGGCGCCGAGAATAGAAAGAGCTCTTCTTGTCTCCTCCTCATCTTTACTCTGATCTAAACTGTTTGAGAATCTTTTATCTACAAACCGTATACCAAATCCCAGTGGTAGCTTTTCTGCTTTTAAAATTCATTTATGGTCAAAATCTTTTCTCTTCTAAATTTTGACAATATTTCGTTTAGGGTTTTATTCAATTCTTTTTCCAGCGATTATTAGAGTAATCTTTTGATTCAGAAGACAAGATCTAGCTGATTGGTGAAATAGGATAAAAAATTGAACCGGTATCTGGGGATTAGTTTATTGTCTGGAGGGATTTTTGTTTGCTTTCATGGTTTTTGCATTCTGATTATGTGCATGTGCTTGTTTATTGATTAAACATTTGAGAAAGGATTGCAATAAGGTTAGGTATCTCAGGATTGGTACAATGTTTGTTGACGATTGTAATTTTCTCCTCTTTGTTCTTTGTTTTGAATTCTGCATAACTTTATATTCTGATTGCTTGTGTTGAAATTAGTTCACTTAATCAGAAAATGATCTGGTTTAAGGTTGCCAGGATGTTAATGAATCAATGGTTGGTTCCTCTAAAACCCTTTTCTGTAGGGTTAAAAGTTGAATCTTTCTTTATTGGATAGGAGAAGATCTAACATCAGATGATCACAATAAGTCACAAAAGATGATAGTTGTCTTCCTTTGATATTTACTATTCAAATTACAGTCCAAGTGGAAATGCAACAAACTGAATCTGCACCAAGAGTAGGAATCAATGGAAGAGCTATTAAATGGTGCCAGTGAGTGAGGTAGTGAAAAGAATGACTCCAGCCACTAGTAAAGTGGAGAAGGTGAATGGTGTAAAGCAGGTTATAAATGGTGCTAGCATAGTTAGGAGCGATAATAGTCCTGCCTTACTGAAGACGCCTAAATTTAGAGTGTCTAAAGAACTTCCACCATTAGAGGAGTTGAAGGTTCTGCTTTCAGTTGGGCGAATGAGAATTATAGTACCTAGTACCTTGCAAAGGACTAAAGACGTTTGGCCTTTTGTTCTTTATTTACGTGTTCATGTTCTTTAGGACAGTGCAAAATGGGCATATGTGAAAGGCTTCATATAAGATAAGCAGGTCAGGTTAGCAGTCTGTTGAAACATATCCCTCCAATTATAGCTTGTAGAGTTGGATATCTGTTAGTTCTTACTTGACTAATATCCATAATCTCCATCTTTAATGTTTCTTTTGAAAAGTATTTTTTGTCTTGCTTCTGATTCTTATAGATTTTGTTTATCACGAGCAGATAAAGAGGAGGAGAAAGACTTCCCCATGGCTACGAGACCATGTATAGCAACTTTGTCCTACTTTTATTAAGCTTGGACAGTTATCTTCAACTAGGTCATATTTATGTTTAGTGAATTTGTGGATGAGCCTGCTAAATTGCTGGTACTGTTGCTTTCTTTCTCTTTAGTAATTCGGAAGAGGCTTTCTGTATTACATTATGCTTTAGGTATAGGGACGGCAACCAAGCCCGTCCCCGACGGGTTTCGGCCCGACCCGACCCCTATAGAGTCGGGTTTTTTTTTTGAATTTCGGGTTTCGGGTCGGGGTCGGGTCGGGTAAAATTAGATAATAGTCGGGGTCGGGTATGCCTAAAACCCGACCCTACCCGACCCGATATTATTAAAAAATTATTTTTTAATTAATTAATTAATTATTTATTTATATATATTTATATAATGATATTTTTAAATATTTATATTTAAAAAATAATATTTTATATTTTAAAAAATAATATTTTATTAATTTCGGGTTGGATCGGATTGGGTACGGTTTACATATTGTCGGGTCGGGTCGGGTTCGGGTATTAAAAAAATTCGGGTCGGGGTCGGGTTTGATAAACATAAAATCGGGTCGGGTTCGGGGCGAGCAAAACCCGCCCCGAACCTGACCCGATGCCATCCCTATTTAGGTACTGATAAAATTCTAGCATTCATGCTCCTCATTCAGTGGCGGATCCAGGATTTTAAGTTAGGAGCAAATTAAATAATAATTGTAATTTAAAAATTTTCACTTATGTTATTATATTATCGAAAATTATAAAAATTTTAAATAAAATGCTACGTTCTATAATATAACCATAAATAAAATGTACAAAAAATTTCAAGTACTGAAATAAAAAATTATATGTCCTGTGCTCATCCAACTGCAATCTAAATTATTTGTGGATTGGACAAAGTGAATGAAGCATTGAAAGCAATCTTCTGTATTGCTTGGAAATAAGAAACATTTGGGAAATCATTAATATTGGCTGCAACGAAAGGAATAAGGACTTTCAAACTGATCACTGGATCATGTACATGACTTATACTTGGAGTCTGGAGGCTCCCAATTTGCAGAGCCCTTCTCATCAGGTAACTTACACGAACTGAAGACATTTATCTTTAAAGGAGATAGTGATTGTTATATTTCAGTAGTCTTGGTCACATCAAAATTGCTAACAAACATAGGCATATATAAACTTGAATCAATTATGATATATGAATATAGTAAAAGTCGGTGCATATGCCATCAATGAATGAACATAAACAGGGAAATATTAGATAAAGAAATAAATCAAACAAACCATGCAAAAAAGGTAAAGAAGAAAAGAACAGAGAGGCATCAGATTTTGACGTGGAAAAACCCTTCCAAATGTTGGAAGGTGCACAGGTCATCCACTATTAGATAAATGGGCAAAGCAAAGGCCAGCCAATTTAATTTGCATTATGGAATGCAAGCTTTATGAGATATGGCATATATACTTGTTTTAGGCATGTATAACATACTATCATCACAAGTAGAAAATATGTTCCGAGTATCACTGATGTGCCTGACTCTTAGTAGACTATGATTTTAGTTTCAGTTTATTATTTGCATGCAACCAGGCCTAGAATTGTGAACTTTGGGCGATTGAGCCTCAACTGAAGTCTTTAAAGAAAGGGAGATGGATCAAGCAGCCATGTTTTCCTAATTAGGTAACTGTTACTTAAATATACGTTTGTTTACATTTAGATCCTATTTTGATTCTCATGAGGTAAAAAGTCACTCATTGATCTTTACACTTTCAACCTTATAACAAAATGCACTTTTCTATTAATGTTTTATTTGACAATGTGGTGAGAAGAATTCTCGTTATATCACAAATACATTTTATAATTGAATTCATAAAGTTTTAGTCATAAAATATATATATATATATCTATATTTTTCTATATTTATTATATTTTATTTTATTTAAATTTGATACAATTTTCCAGTTTTTTCCTTTCCTTTTCAGCAAGATTTTTGGAAATAAAAAAATTAACTGCTGCATGGCCCACACGTGCTGCATATGTTAATCGTTGCAAACTTTTGGCGCCAAAAGAACGGCTTAAATTTTAGTGTAATTACAGAAATAACCTCCTTATTGATACCTTTTTTTCAGTTGAAAATCAGATTCATAGAAAACCAAATGGCGCCAAGAACAGGAAGAGCTCTTCGATCGTCTCCTCCAAATTTTTACTCTGATCGAAAAGGTTTCAGAATCTCCGTCTCCAAAACGTATGCAAAAACTCAAAATCTCGGAGGTAACTTTTCTATTTTCTAAATCAATTTATGGTCAAAACCTTTTCTCTTACAAGTCATTAATTGTTTGAAAATCATTCATTGAGGGTTTCATTTAGGTTTTTGGAAGGATTATTACAGCAATTTTTCGATTCAGAAAACAAGATCTAGCTGATTGGTGAAATAGGAGAAAAAATTGAACTGGTATTTTTTGGCTTTCATGGTTTTTGCTTTTTATGAAGTTCTTTTGAAAGAAAGCACACATTCCTGCATTGTAAATATTCATACACTTCCAAACAAGTCATTGTTTGTTTGATTTCATTTCCTTTGCTGGAATTGTTCTTAAAGCAATGTTTTGATATTAGAGCACAAGAGCTATAGCTGATAGGCAACATTTGAGAAAGAATTGCAATAAGATTTGCCATCCCGGGATTGATACAACATTTGTTGACGGTTGTCATAAATCTATCTTCTGATTGCTTGTGTTGAAATTAGTTCACTTAATCAGAAAATCATCTGGTTTTAGGTTGGTAGGATCATGTCAATGAATCAATAGTTCATTCTTCTAAAACCCTCATTCTGTAGGGTTAAAGGTTGAATCTCTTTCTTTATAGGATAGGATGAGATCTAACATCAGGGTAATCACAATTAATCATGCAAGATAATAGTTATCTTCCTCTGATATTTACTATTCTAATTGTAGTCCAGAATCAAGATTAATTCATGGACTGAACAAAGTGAAAATATCAAAAGTAAAGCAAACTTGTTTCCATATGATCTCCCTTCAAGGATGCTTTGGTTGACATGTAATAAGCTTTACATGACTCACTAAGACTGTCCTAGTTATACTATCCCCTGCATTTCCAAAATCAGAAGGAGTCATAATGGGCCAAAGGAAGGAACAAAGTGACTTTTTTTTTTTTTTGGATAAATAATTTGTATTATTAATCCATAAGTAAAAGTCTACACAAAGAATAAAGTCTGAGTAATCGAAATACAAAAAAATTTCAAATACAGAGGTGAACAAAAAATATATCATTGAAACCAAAAGAGTGAAGTGGATGTGGTCTTCCCAATAACGGGATGACTGATGATTTTTAATTTGACAACCTTAATGATTTGATGTACCAAGGAAGCAGAAAGAGAGGCAGGGGATCCATGCTTCCTTTTGTTTCTCTCTCTCCAAATATAATAAATGAAAGCTGACCATGCTAACTTAAGGGCTAAAGTATCTAAAATTTTGTCCTTTAGGTGGCTGATTGCTCATCGAAGCTCAGAATCCCAATCACCTGAGGATCTGCTGAGGTTTGCTGTTTGCAGAACATCAGACCAGATTTTATTTGAGTAAGGGCATGAGAAAAATATATGATTTCTGCTCTCATCAAACTGGTTACACAAATAACAAGTTGTGGATTGCAAGAAAATACCCCAATTCTTGAGTCTGGAGAGAGTTGGCAGTCTGTCAAGAATGCAAAGCCATGAAATAAAAGCATGCTTTGGGATATGATATGAGGACCAAAGGAGTTGGTGCCAAGGAACTTTACTTTGTTTATGCCTCAAGTGGTTCCAAGTCTCATAAATAGAAAATTTACCTAATTTTGAAGCTAACCAGTTGGGAAAGTCAGATTTCTAAGAATCAAGAAAAAGAATGCCTTCAACACCCGCTTGTACATCTTGAAAGATGAGTGAGCGAGTTCGAGGCCATTGCCAGGAATTGTTTTTAATGATGACCTCAACTTTTGCCTCCTTGGAGAAGCCAGTAGCAAACTTGATGCTGTTGGAGTAAATAGTTAGGAGAGTGGCCCGGGGATGCCAGTTGTCAATCCGAAAATAGGTTCTGCAATCATTACCAATGATATGTTTGATGAGAGGAAAGGCCATTTTCCTGGGATTGAGAATTTTCTTCCAAGTCCGGCTAGAAGAATTTGGTTGGGTGAGCATCCAAAAATTCCTATCCTAGACAAGATAGGTGTGAACCCATGCTACCCAGATAGAACATGATTGGCAATAAGGAGACTGTTACTATTGGAGAGGCCTGTGCAAATCCAATAAATAGGTTTGGCATCTATTCAGCGTTAGTAATTGGGCAGATCCAATTTGGTCGATAGGTCAAGTCAATAACTGCCACCCTTACTTTATTTGAATTCAACCTTAATTTACTCCGAGTAAGGTTTGGACTGGATTTGGTATGGTGTTGGATCGGTGATTCTGAAATTGTAGGATTGTCTTCACCAATGAAGACATAATTCACACTCCGAGCCTCTTCCTCTATTCAAAGTCATAGTCTCCATTACAAACATGACATGCAGGCATCATCTTATGACTCTTAAGAATGACACTAGAGCTTCTATATCAAGGCTACAAACAGTGATATGTCAATAAAGAACATCAAGCAAACCTGCTTCCAAAGCCGCTTAAAACTTTTGAGCAAGAAATTGGATTTGCCATCTCTAAGCATCATGTCAAATGCAAAATAAGCTCCATGTCGCTCCAACTTAATCAGCTGTTTGATCATTACACACTAATACTACTTGCACTAAAATATGTCCATTGAGTGGTGTGTTTTATACTGAGTTCATTTGTGTTTATTTTCAGGTTAATCAATCTAATGGTTGTTGCGCCTACCATTGCTACGGTTGGATATCCTGTTTACATTTATGGTTTCCCACTAGTTGGGACATGTTTTAAGATTTGTGCTATGCAGATATTGTTGGTTATTATTTTTTTTCTCTTGCAAGTTTTTGAGACTCATTTTACAGTTTGCAAGTTTTAGGTCCTAATTATTGTTGATCATTTTATTGCTGGCTGAATGCCTAAATAATTAAAATCTGGATATTCCTCTGTTACTGGTTTGTTATAAAAAAATCTGAAAATGTTTCCATGTTTGCGGTATCTTCATAAGATATCTGGTCTTGGCCATCTCATATATAATCTATGAGGTAAGTTTTTCATTACAGAGTAGTCGCATCATTATTCCATGTGGTTTTTTTTAGCTTTTTGGTGCACATTTTATAATGTTGTTCACATATCATTTGTGACCATGATCTGGCTTTTTTTACTAACTACCAGGTTCCTTTGGGCCTTGGAATCACAGAGGCAGCTGCTTTCCTTCTCACTGAAGCAGGAGCGTATAGCTATAAAAGCTGTGCTACCAAGTACCAACCTCAAATATAATAAATGAGCACTGCAGAAAATATGTTTCCAGGATGAAGCTCTGTCGAGTTGATACATCTCATCCATTGAAATCTCCCCCATGGCCTAGGTTTCCTTATCCATTACAATGGGGAACTCCTGTCTTCCACTGGAAAATGGCCCTTGTCATGTGTGTGGTCTCAATAATTGCCTCAGTAGATTTGGTTAGTTTCCTATCATCTATAACAATCATACATACACTGTAGATTCATAATCTTGTTGCAATTTGAACATAAAAAATTCTAATTTTCTTCCGAAATTGCTAGTCCAAGTACGATATACTGCTGGATTTTGCCATACCTTAGTAACAAGGATGCTTGACATAGAAATCGATTTTCTTGCTTGTATGGCAGTGGATTCCTACTATTTGGATACAAAAAATCTTTCTCTTTATGTTCTACTCTTCTGTTTGACATGGCTTTCAGAATACTATGTCATTTACTTGACATTTACTTGAGCTTTGACTTGCTTGACTGCAGACCATTCCTTTGAAGACAAATTTGTGAATTGTACAAAGTGAATGAAGCCATCTTCAGTATTGCTTGGGAATAAGAAATATTGGGGGAAGCATTAATATTGGCTGTAAAGAAAGGAATATGGACTTTAAGAACTCAGAAGTGCTCACTGGATGATAACAACTGTGCAATGATCAATTTGCAGAGTCCTTCTCATCAGGTAGCTTGCACAAACTGAAGACTTCTATTATTAATGGAGATATCGATTATTATATTTCAGTAGTCTTGGTCACATTAAAATGGCTAACAAACATAGGCATATATAAACTTGAAGCAATTACGATATATGAATATAATAAAAGTTGGTGCATATGCCATCAATGAATGAACATAAACAGGGAAATATTAGGCAAAGAAATAAATCAAGTAAACCATGCACAAAAATAAAGAAGCAAAGAACAGAGAGGCATCAGATTTTTACGTGGAAAAACCCTTCCAAGTGTTGGAAGGGAAATAAAAAACCACGGGCAAAGCAAAGGCCATCCACTATTAGATAAATGGGTACATAGTTTTGTGTCTTTGTTTGCGTAAACTTAAAAGACTACTGATGATCAGTAGCTCTGTTTTCTAATAAACCACCAGAAAATATGAATACAACTCTGGCTCTACTTAAATGACTGAAGTTCATCAACATCAGGCCATCCATCCAGGTTCAGGTATGCATCAGTATTTTCACCCGTAAGATCTTCAGGAACGATGTGATCAGCAAAATCAGGAAAGCTGGTACTGGTCATGGTATGCACCCCGTTTACCTCCTCCATACTTGGAACAGCAATCGCTTCATCTTTGATCTCTTCAATAATGTAGTCATCTACATTTAGGCAAGTATTAACATATTCACCTGGAAGCTCATCAGGACCAAAGGTATAAGCAAAATCAAGAGGGATGATACTGGTCATGGTCTGCATTCTGCTCGGATCATAAGGTTCTGGATGTCTTTCGTTTAGATTCCCTTGATGATCAACAAAAACTCTCTTCATAGTTGAAGCTGACGCCTCTTCATCGTTAACCTCAAGCGATTTACGCTTCTTGTTCTTGGGTTCTTCTTCGTCTTCTCCACGATCAGCAACATCTTTATTCTTAATCTCACAAATGACATAATCACTGAAACCTTCATCCATTAACGAATACTCATGCATAATCCAGTTGCCATTGCCTTGGCTTGACTTTTCTTTCTTGCATGTAAACGTGAAGTATTTGTCCAACCCTAACAGCTGACCACTTGCATTCCTTACTTCTTTGGTGTTTCGGCCAAGCCAACATCCGCATCCCGCAGTCCTATCAATCCTCGATTTACTCTTTTTCTTCAACTTGGTGAAAACCCAGAAAGATTTTTTTTCATCTTTGTTGAAAAGATTCCAAGGCTCTTTGTTTTCTCCATAAATATCACCCTCAGTAAAAATATTACAAGATAATGGTTCTCCATGGATGGCTGGTCGGAGGTAGTAGACGAAAATCTCTTCTTTGGTGGGTAGAAATCTGAAGCCGGGAGGTGTTGCAAACTCTGATGAAACGATTAACATGGTTACCATAAAATGATTGAATAAATTTACGTATTAATTTAGTTTCCTAAACCCATAGATATAGATTTTGATGTGTCACTGTCAGTCTCAAGTGTTTTAGTCCCAAGTGTTTTAGGTTTTATTTTTTGCCGCCGGATATTTTGCCGATATAAAAAATAAATATATAATTTAATTTTTTTCTATGCCCAAAGAATATATACTTGAAATAATAAAAATAGACTTATTGCGTCAAATATATTTATAAAAAACAAAAAGTGTTCATCGCATTGGCTTAGCAGAAATTTTCAAAAAACTTTGAAAAATAAAAAAAGCATATATACATGGTGAAAATTTTATTGTGATTATTCCACAATTTTAAGTCCTAACATCATCACCTATACACAACCAGCAGAAATCAAGTATAACGAGTCCTAGAAATTATCCTTTGCTCGGAGGATGACATGACACCCAAGACTTCTGCCTCGCTGGAATATCTAATTTTTGCCTGATTTATGTACTAGATTATGGCCATTATCTGGGCAGAAATAGAAGACAATCGAACTGGGAAGCCTGTGGACTCAAGGAAGAAAAATCCCTCCAATTTTGCAATATGGAGGCAAGCTTTATGCGATATGGCATATATATCTGTGTCAGGCATGCACAATATACTATCATCGCAAGTAGAAAATATGTTTGAGTATCACTAATGTGCCTAACTACTCTTAATAGACTGTGATTGTAGTTTTAGTTTGTTATTTGCATGCAACCAGGCCTGCATGAATTGTTAACTTTAGGCGATTGAGCCTCAGCTGAAGTTGTTAAAGAGTGGGATGGATCAAGCAGCTCATGTTTTCCCAAATGGTACTGTTAAAAAAGTTTGATGCCATTGAGGTACTAAATAAGTAAATATTACATAAATATTAATTTTTTCTTGTTTTTCTTTTAAGTTTCAGTTTTGCAAAGTAGAAACATCCTTAAAGCTCATTATTAAATTTTTTTGGTAGTACATGTTTAAGAATTGCAATCGACTTCTGATTCAATTTAGCCTACATTTTCTACATATGGTTGCTAGCAAGCAAGTTGGCTTTGTTATTGTTTTTCAACGTGACGGCGTATTGTTTCCTTAAAATATATTTTGAATATTTTTGCAGTCCACAAAAGAAAGGGAGCCTTTTAGGAGAGTCCATGGGGGCCTGGAAGACCTGCATGGGATATTGAGTGCAGTGCCCTACGTGCTGCTTATTTGGGTTACTCTTTTGATCTACTTGGTGGAGGTATGGTCCTCGTGTAACCTCACCACGAAAATGAAATTGTTCAAAGTTATTCAGCATGTAAACAGAGTAATATAAGCTACTGGATACACAATAGCTTTGTCATTGTTGACTCTGAGAAAATGTCCAAATCGCCGGGAAACTTCTTCACATTTGGCAGGTTTGCTGTGATCTCTTTTAACACTTATTATTTTAATTTGAGTAGTCAATAACTTTTCTAGGATTCATACGTTGCTAACCTTTTTACTGCTTCTCAGGTTAAAGATATTTGCCATCCACTGGCTTTGAGGTTTTTCTTAATGAGGAACTACTATCGATCTCCAATCAACTATTCTGATGTCCTACTTGAAAGTGCTTCAGAATGTATTTTCTACATCCATCAGGTGTCTCTCCCTCACTCGATGTGTTGTGTGGGTGCGTTCAAGTCCACAAATATTAGGGTGTACAAATTGTTGGACCAATAGACCTTGTCAATCACATTCCTTTCCACCGTGGTTTTATTGCAGTCTTTGAGTTTCTGATATAGGTTTTACGATTGGACGCACATAAATTTCAGAATTCAAACAGGCATCAACGTAAAACTGATGTTGAATGATTTGCAACAATAGGCATCACGTAGAAATAAAACTGGGAATTAGTTCAGCTTCTTTGATATAATATGTTTCATGGTGAAAGCATAGACACTTTGAATGTCATCAACAAGTTCCATGATGACTCTTTGGTTTCCATGTCTGATGATCTCCACAGTCCAGTTGTTTTGGCAGAATTATCTGACTCACTGAAGACCATCAATAATCTGCTACATACTCGTAAGGTATCAGGTTTTAAAATGATTGATTAGCCTTTTTTATTTAACTTCAAAAGGCTGCTTTGTTGTTTGACCATAAGTAAAGCATGGTTATGAACATATGGAATCATTAATCACTCGTTTTCAACCCGAACCCCATTCCAAGGACGGATGGAAGCCTCCATTGTTGATGAATCCATAGTGAATTTTTTTTTTCATATGTTGATTGCTTCTGCATTAGGGTCATTTTTGGTCACTAAAAGTACAAGTGGGGTTATTTTGTGATCTTCGTTTCTTTTATAACTGATATCCTTTCAGGGGAAGAAGCAGACTATAGAATTGATGGCTGCTCTAGAAAAGATAATTCGGAATGTTCCAAGTGTCCTGGGGGTGATGCCCACAAGTTACTCCGAGGTGAAGACTTGATGCCACGTATTGCTCTCTATTACATGTTTCAGACTTACAGTTAGAATTTTTTGTTTATATCAAGTTATTTTTTGAGATATGATCTGATTTTCTTTATCATAATCTACAAACCTCGCTGTTCAATCAATTTGCCTTTTAACCTGGAAGTTATCGAAGCAACTCCCTTATGTTGTTATATGCTTTTGGTCTATATTTGGTTCCCAGTTAAACTTGCAGGCACTGCAGCAGTCAAGAGAAATGGCACAGAAGCTGGCGAAGTTTACAGAACATCAAATCTGGAAAAAAATTGAGGAAAGACTTAAGGCAAGAGAGAACAAAGAGTATGAAAAATCAGATGCATTTAGAAAAGCTTTAGCTGTTATAGGAATCTCTCTTAAGGACTCTCCAACCGGCACAAGCTGGAGACCAGCTATTCCGCTTCCACTGCAAGTGGCTGCAACCCGAATGAGTTTCGGTGTCCACCTACCTTGTCTCCAAATTTTTGCTGTATCTTATAACTCTAAGCCTTTATTTAAGCTAGTGGGGTCACTTGACCCGTGCCAAATCAAGCCAATTGAAAATTGTTTATTTAGATTTTTTCTAATTTCATTTTAAAAATAAGTGAGCAAATAAAATATATTATTTTGAAAGGAAATTTAGAAAAAAAAATTAAAAATTACTTTATTTTTTTAGAGAGTTAAGACGTGGGTAACTAATAATAATAATATCATCTATATATAAAACTGTAAACTCTAAAACTATTAAAAGTGAATAATATAAATACCCTTATAAATTTTAAGAAACAAGAAATTTACCTTTAAATTTTTAGTAATTTTTATTTATGTATTAAAGATTATTTTCTATTAAATATATGGCATTTATTAGTTAATTATTTAAATTAATCCAAAAGTGTTAAAAGTGAATAACATAAATATTCTTATGAATTTTAAAAAATAACAAATTTACGTTTGAATTTTATAGCATTTATTTATTTATTTAATAAAGATTATTTGTCATTAAATATATTTTTTATTCGTTAGTTATTTAAATTTAAATCAATTAAAAATTTACTAATAGAATTTATATCAAATTAACTACATTAAAAATTTATTTGTGGGATATAGTGGATGTGTTGTCGAAAATTAACCTAAATTTACTCTCTTTTTTTTGTAGGATTTTTTTTTGTTCAATCTCATAAGTAATAATTCAATTAAATTCATATAAACACATTTCTCATCCTACAACTATGGCATACTATCAATCCCTTTTAAATTTCTAGCATTTTTTATTTATGTATTAAAGATTATTTTTCATTAAATATATAGCATTTATTAGATAATTATTTGAATTAATCCAAAAGTGTTAAAAGTGAATTGCATAAACATCCTTATGAATTTTAAAAAATAACAAATTTACCTTTAAATTTTTAGCATTTATTTATTTAATAAAGATTATTTGTCATTAAATATATAGCTTTTTATTCATTAGTTATTTACATTTAAATCAATTAAAATTTTACTAAATAGAATTTATATCAAATTAAACTTCATTAAAAATTTATTTGTGGGATATGGTGGATGTGTTGTCGAAAATTAACCCAAATTTACTCTTTTCTTTTTTTTTGTATGATTATTTTTTGTTTAATTTCACAAGTAATAATTCAATTAAATTCATATAAAACACTTTTCTCATCCTATGAGTTATTGGATATTATGAGTCCGTGATATTAAACAAAACATAAATAAAATCTTTCCTTTGTTGCTCAATTAGTCATTATTTTAATCTAAATTATTATATCATATTTATGCCCTAAAAACGTTTAATTTTATCTTAAGTAAAACATATAATTTTTCTTTTTCAATGTACAACTTAATTTACTCTTTATCTTCTTTAATAGTACATATCATGAGTCCTTAAATATATTTATATTTTTTATTTATTTAATTTAGATAAATTAAAATTAAAGTTCATACAAAATTATTAATTAAATTATCAAAAAAATTATTGAGAAAAAGTAATATATGTGTTGTGGTAATTTTGTATGTTAGATTTTTTTTTAATTATAAATATATATTTATATGTTTAATGATTACAATGGTTGATTTATTTTACTGTAATATTTCTAATCACTCTATGCAATTACGTCTTAACGTTACAATGCCTAAATAAATCTTTGCTTTATGAATATAATCTCTCATACATGTGAATTGTTACTAAACTTAAATTTTATTTTCTTCTATAGATTGATTCTATATTACATCCAAGTTAATTTTAGTCAATCTTTTTTTTATTTTTAATATTAAATATTTTGTACTTAATATATTTTTATGAAACCATAGTCAATATTGTTAAGAAACATTAATCTTGAAGAAGAAAAATTATCTGATATAATGTTAGTTGAGTTTTTTTTTTTTTAAATTCTACAAATGGGTTAAAAAATTAACACATTACTCACTTATTTTTTCAATTAGGTTTTTGTTTTTTTAATATCACTCATTTATTTTTTGTAATTGGCCTTTTTTAATATACTCTGAAGCTTAAAAGGTGTGTGTTACGCTACTGATTTAAATTGTGAAATTTAAAAACTCTACTATTAATATATTTTATAATTTTCCTTTGAATAATATAAATTTATTTTTTTCAATTAAGAATGCTCTAGAATATTTTTGTATTTTGATAGCGAAAAATATTTTAATCACATGATTAATTATGTATGTTTGTTGAATAATCAAAGCTTTGTTAGTTTTATAACCAATTATTATATTCTTTGAATCAATAATGTTATAGTTTATTTTTCATTATTTGTTTATATTCTTTAAGTATATGATTATTAATTTGTACTCTGATCATGAAAGCATCTGTTTAATAATTATTTGTACTTTATGAGTGCGTTTATTATAGATAAATACATGTATCATTTATATAAATATACGTATCATCTATGATATATACATATAAAAGTGTGAACTCTAAATAATATTAAATTTGATTTTTTAATTTGTTACACTCCTATTAATAACACACTACATGCCAATCATGCATGTCCAACCAATTATTCAATTCATAAAGAAAAGAAGACTTACAATTAAACTCATTGCTGCATGATAAAAAATTTGAAGTATGAAGATGTGTAAAATATGTTTATTTATATAATCTTACAATTAAGATCAGAAATTAATTTAGTTAATAATGTTAAATTATATATATACAAAAATAAAACAAATAAGTCAACTAATATTTCATATATATTGTAAAATTATTAAATTAGTCTTTTTATTACTTAATGGGTCGATGTATCATAATATATATGAAAATTATTAAAAAAAATAAAGGTGTTGGATGACAAATGATAACGTAACCTTTAATTTTATTTCTCTTAATGTGTAAAAAGTGCTCCACTTGAAATTTAGCCAACTTTACAATAAAAAGATTTACTTAAATTTTAGCTAAATATTTAGAATACTAACAAACATAATGTAATATCCCTAAAAAAAAAAAAAAAAGACTATTTCAAGTATTTTTATAAGTAGAGGGACTCTTTAATAAAGACTGAAAAAAGTAGAAGACTATTAATAAATAACCCGACTTTTATTAATAGGGTTAACTTATTCAGTTTTCAATTGATGACTAATTGAAAGAAAAATACAAACTTATTTTCTCTCTGTTTCTTATACGAAAAAGATAAATTAAAGGATTCCCAGTAAAGTGAAAGAACAAATCTACAAGGAGAATTGTCTGTTGGAGGTAAGTAAATAATCTTTTTTAATTTTGGAATATTGATTGTTAAATCTTAAGGTGTAAATTATAATCAAGAAACCCTAAAATTTTAAGGTTTCCATTATCCCTCTTCAGGCAGATGATTTAGGCTTTAATTAGGGTCAAATTAAGTGTTGAGAAAGTTGGTAATGTGAATTTATTACTGAAACATAAATTTGATAGGAATAGAAAGGAAAATTTTTGTTTCGTATAAATCTCGATATAAACCCTGTGTTTGCAATAATAGATTAAGGTTATATTCTGTATTAAAGGATTAAATACTGCTATGATTGTTACACATCATTGGAAAGTATATTGAATCTACTTTCTAATGAAAGAAATGGGAGTTGAATTTGAGTTTTCTATTAAGAGTTATCTAATTTTTACCTAAAGATATGCAGGCTGCCTAGTAGCAGTAGTACAGAGAAATTATGAAATTCTTCTTAATTTTTATACAAGGACTTACAGGTTAAGCCATATATATTTGGAAAGCTTATTGAGTCTACTTTCCAATGAAATAAGCAGAATTGAATTTGGAGTTTCCTATGAATAAATATGTAATTTTTATGAGAAGGTACACAGGATGTCTGGCAGTAGCATATGACGTAGATTTCAAAAATTGTTATAATTAATTCACAAGGAATCATGAGATGCGCCATACATGGTTAGAAAGCTTATCGAGTCTAGTTTCTAACGCATTAAAAATATTTTAATTCTGAATTGGATATCTTGAGATATGGTCATTTAAGTGAAAGTAGTACAGGCTGCCAGAATTAGTAACTTAAGTTAACCCTTGTGTAACTTAGTTGATTTTTTGTATAAATGGTCTCAAAAAGGGTTGATTAAATTCTGATGTGTTGAAATGATCTTGAATAGGCCATTAATTATTTTGGAAAAAAACTAAGTGGTAGATTGAAAAGAGGTAAGTAGAATCTCACACACTTTGTTTGTTTTCGAAACTATGTATATATGTATGTTTCTAAATAAACGAATATTTTATTTCATTATTTTCGATGCATGAAAATAGGATCAAGTATATAATTATTTTATGTTTCTCTATATAAATGATAGATCATGCTTATGAATGAAATAAGAAAATGATTTATGTTTAAAAAATGATTTTATGATGGCTACGTTTTTACATCCTTGGGAAGTAAGATCATCGATACCAAAACTAGTTCTACGACCCTGGTTAATGGGTTATAGTAGTTAACATAGACATGATCATACGGCCCTGCTAATGAGTTATAATAGTTAATATAAGGCCTTGGCTAGTGGGTTATAATAGTTAGCAATGATCATGAGAATGAAATTGTCAATATGGCCAATGTCACAGGTTATAACAGTGATCATAGCTAATGATAAACGATTGATAATGATGCTTTATGATGATGATGATTTTAATGATTGATCCATGATTTGGTTTGATTATGATATTTGAATGATAGCATATTTTGTAATGATTTATGAAGTGATATATTTTGACATTGATTTATGAATTTATGAAATATTTGACAAAACGATGATCTTGAAATGTTTTGACATTATGATTTGATGAATGTTTTGAATGATCTATACAATACGTATGAAAATAATGCTTGATCTGATAAGGTGTGTAAGCCTATACTTGCTGAGCTATGATTTGCTCATTTTCCTTTTACTTTTTCTTTACAGATGAGTAAATAATAAGTTTGCTTAGTTTTATGAAAAGCTAGAAGATCAAATGGGAAAGATTACTTAGTCATCGGAGAAAATGTTGGCTAATGAGACCTTATGAGATGGTTTTGTATTTTATATGGTTTGTATTTAGATATATAAAGATATATCATTAGTTGGATTAAAGATATGAATTTTACTTGACAGACTATATCAGTTTATTGAAAAATTTTAAAATGATTAAGAAAAAAGGCTTCGTATTACTTTGGTATTTACTTCAAGGTAATATGATCGTGTTGCATCTTAGTCTAGAGGCGTGATAAAAAGTGATATCAGAGTTTATGATCTTTGAAGAATTTTTAAAAGTTAGACTATGGTGAGATTTTCTTTAAAAGCCTAAGTTATGTTTCTTGAAGATTTTCTAAGAGTTCAAGTTATGATCTTTAAACTTTGTGAGATGTTAAAGAGCTTATAGTATGATATTGAAAATTTTCTAAGAACTATGATTATGATCTTTGGAGATTTTCAAGAAGTTAAATTATGATAATTAGATTGATAATGATTTTCAAAAAAAGTAGCTTATGATTCTTGGATTGAAATAGATGTTCTATGAGCATGGTTATGATTTATATATTATGTGAAGATTTTTAAGAACTTAGATGATGACATTTGGATAATGTGATGATTTTTTAAGGATATAACTTTGATCCATAGAGTATAGTGGTTATTATAAGTAAATGATTTGGTAAATTTTGGAGTAGTTAAAGTTTCAATGAATTTTGAGGAATCAATGATTCAATGAATTTTTGGTGTAACTATTTTTGCTGATATCTACATATTGCTTTTAGATCTTATAGTTAAGAGAAAGTGTAATTACTTTGATATCGTTCGATTTTATAAGTTGAAGAGATTTTCGATGCAACTTATAATGAGACATATTTTATGAGTTAAAGGATTATTCAAGAGAATGATTTGATCATTGGAAATCCTATGGGTTAGAGGAAAAGACCTTCGACTTAATTAGGTTTTAAAATTATTTGATAAGTGTTAAGTGAATCCTTGATCATGGATTAAGACTAAAATAGGAGTGTACATTGTTTGAATTAAAAGTATAGAATATTAGAGTTGGAATGAAATGATATGTTGAAATTTTGAAGTAATTATTTATGAATTATAGTGTTTGAGAATTTATTTTGATGGATTTAGTCCAAAATAATATAATTGTGGTAAATAGTTTTATATTCGTAAAAAAAGATATTCACTTGATTTGATTCTGCATTTTTATTGAGAAAGTATTTAAGGTTTGATTATGCAAGTTGGACGTTTGTATAATTAATTTGAAGTTTGATCATTAAATTCCTATTTGGGGTGTACTAATTTTTTTTTAATGGCTAAAGTGATTAATTTGTGGTTATAGTTTCTAATTAAAGTATACTATTGGATTCCTTTGAATTTTATATTTATGGAGAACATTGCCTATTATGGTACAAAGTTGTGTACTTAGCAAGGAATTAAATTTGTGGATAAAAATTAAAATTGTGGTTATCTAGATGATTTAGTAAGGAAATTAGTTTTGAAAGAGTAATCAATTTATAAAAAATATATATGTTTTGGCTAAGAATGATTGTTTGAAATCTTACAAGGGTAAAAGATTAGTTGAAATCTTACAAGTGATGATGTTGTGTACTTGGTGATGCTGAGCAAGTATTCGATTTTAGAGAAGTTTGAAAGAACTTCCAAAATAATGTGATGCATTTGGTTGTTGTTTATAACTATATTTTGGGCACAAATTCAAGTACTTGGAGTTTTTATTGTTTAAATTCCACAAGTTTTACTTATGGATTATGATGCATAGGTTTTGAATTTGACTTGGAGATGATAGCAATATAGTTAGTAAAAATATATTTGAGATATTATAATGTTTGTGGGGATTATGAAGAATCAATTGTTATATGATAATTGGTCTATTAAATTGAATGAACAATATTCGAAATTGGAGACAACATAGGTAACCAAAGATTTATGTTTGAATTTACATGGTGTAAATTTATGGATATGATCTATTGCGTTGATTTCATATATTTTATAATGGTTAATTGATAGAAAATTTCATATTGTTGGTAGAAAAGAAGAGAAAATTAAAGTATTATGTGATATCTTTTTGGTGACTAAATGATTTATTGATATTATTATTCAAGGTTATTATGGTTATGAACACATGGTGTGAAGCAGATTACAGGAATTTTTTTGACACATGCTTTTCTTGTTACAAAACAAAGTTATAAAAGTTAATTTGTTATAATTTTATCGAAAGAAAATATCAGAGTGCACAGTAGGAGCTTGATTTGTTTTAAGTTCTGAATTTTTATACTATTGTTAATGGAGAAAGTCATGAATCTTTAATAAATAAGGACTAACAGATTTTGGGTAAAAATATTTAGTGTTCCTTTTATGTTTTTTAGGCTTTATCATTGATTGACATTCTTTTAAGAAGTGCTTATGTCATAACTTGAAGAGAAATATTTTCTAACGATAATCATAAGACAAATATTCAATGATTCATTTTGAGGTTTTGTATAGAAATATATTTAAGTCTTAGACTTATTGGGATAAGGACAAAGAAGAAAAACTTTTATTTCTTGAATTTATGGATCAAATGGTTGATGACTTTTAGTTCATTAAAGAATGGTTTGCGGCCAGAGTTTAAACTTCATGAGGATGGCATATTACGTTTTAGGAATAGGTTGTGTGTACCAAATGATTTTGAGCTAAAATGAGAGATCTTGAAGGAAGCACATGAGTCTTAATTTACTATACATCTTGGAGGCACTAAGATGTATAAAGATTTGAAAGAAAATTTTTGGTGGAATAACATGAAACATGAAATAGCTCAGTTTGTGTCCCAATGTCTAGTGTGTCAGCAAGTTAAAACTGCACACCAAAGACCATCAGGGTTATTACAACCTTTAGAGATACCGGAATGGAACTGGGAGCACATCTCTGTGGATTTTGTGATGGGATTGCCTAGGTCATCGAAAGAGAATAATGCAGTGTGGGTAGTTATTGATAAACTCACTAAATCAGCTCATTTTCTATCTATCAAGTCGACTACTCCACTTGATAAACTAGCACAATTGTACATGGATGAAATTGTCTGATTGAATGGAGTTCCAGTGAGTATTATGTCAGATAGAGATTCTAGAATTGTCTTTAAGTTTTGGATAAGCTTGCAGCAAATTATGGGGACAAATTTGAAATTGAGAACAACCTTTCACCCTCAAACGGATGAGCAAACAAAGAGAACAAATCAGATTCTGAAAGATATGCTTCGAGCATGTGCGATCGATTTAAAAGGTAGTTGGGATGATTACTTACCTTTAGCAGAGTTCACTTATAATAATAGTTACCAACCTAGCATTGGGATGGCTCCTTTTGAAGCTTTGTATGATAGAAAGTGTAGATCCCCTTTATGTTAGGATGATGTTGGGAAAAGAAAACTTTTGAGGCTAAAAATAGTGCAACTGACTGTAGAAAAGATCAAGGTGATTAATGAGAGACTTAAAGTAGTACAAGATCATCAAAGGAGTTAGGCAGATAAAAAGAAAAAGGAGTTTGAATTTCAACAAAGAGATTATGTCTTTTTAAAGGTGTCACCCATAAAAAGTGTTATATGGTTTGAGCGAGAAAAGTTAATCCCACGTTATATAGGACTGTTTGAAATTCTCAATAAGGTGGGAGAAGTTGCATATAGGATAGCTTTGCCACCTCAACTATCAGGTGTGCACAATTTTTTCATGTATCCATGTTAAGAAAATATGTCTCTGACCTAAGTCATGTGGTAGAATATGAACTTTTAGAAGTTCAAGAAGATTTAAAATACTTGAAATATCCTATTTGAAGAATTGATCAAAAAGAGCAAGTTTTAAGGCAAAGAACTATTCCCTTTATAAAAGTTCAATGGAGCAATCATACACAAAGTTAAGCAATTTGGAAAATGTTAGATGATATGAAGAAACAACATCTTCAATTATTCAAAAATGAAGTTATATCAAGTTTCGAGGATAAAACTTTTTATAAGTTAGGGAAAATGTAATATTCTTAAAAGAAAAGACTATTTCAATTATTTTTATAAGTGAAAGGACTCTTTAATAAAGACTGAGAAATGTAGATGACCTATTAACAAATAACCTAATTTTTATTAATAGGGTTAACTTATTCAGTTTTCAGTTGACGACTAATTGAAAAAAAAATACAAACTTATTTTCTCTCTATTTCTTATACAAAAAAGATAAATTGAAGAATTCCAAGTGAAGGGAAAGAACAAATCTACAAGGAGAATTATCTGTCAGATGTGAGTAAATAATCTTTTTCAATTTTGAAGTATTAATTACTAAGTCTTGAAATATAAATTATAATCGAGAAACCTTAAAATTTTAGGGTTTTCATTATCCCTCTTTGGGCAGATGATTTAGGCTTTAATTAGGGTCAAATTAAGTGTTGAGAAAGTTGGTAATGTGATTTACTGCTGAAACAGAAATTTGATAGGAATAGAAAGAAAAATTTTTGTTTCGTATGAATCTTGATATGAATCATATGTTTGCAATAATAGATTAAGGTTATATTCTGTATTAAATGTTTAAATACTGCTATGATTGTTATATATCATTGGAAAACATATTGAATCTACTTTCTAATGAAATAAACAGGAGTTGAATTCGAGTTTCTTATGAAGAGTTATCTAATTTGTACCTAAGGATGTGCAGGCAGCCTAGTAGCAGCAGTAGGGAGGAATTACGAAATTTTTCTTAATTTTCATACAAGGACTTATGGATTAAGCCATATATTTTTGGAAAGCTTATTGAGTCTACTTTCCAATGAAACAAGAAAAATGGAATTTGGAGTTTCTTATGAATAAATATGTAATTTTTATAAGAAGGTATACAGGCTGTTTGGCAATAGCATATGACGTGGATTGAAAAAACTGTTATAATTAATCGACTAAGAATCATGAGATGGGCCATATATGGTTAGAAAGCTTATTGAGTCTAATTTATAACGCATTAAAAAGATTTTAATTTTGAATTGGATATCTTGAGATATGATCATTTAAGTGAAAGTAGTGTAGGCTACTAGAATTAGTTACTTGAGTTAACCATTGTGTAACTTAGTTGATTTTTGTATAAATAGTCTCAAAAAAGGTTGATTAAATTCTGATGTGTTGAAATAATCTTGAATAGGCCATTAATTATTTTGGGGAAAAACTAAGTGGTAGAATCAAAAAGAGATAAATAGAATCTCACACACTTTACTTGTTTTCAAAACTATATATATATATGTATGTTTCTAAATGAATGACTATTTTATTTCATTATTTTTGATGTATGAAAATAGGATCAAGCATATAATTATTTTGTGTTTTTCTATATAAATGATGGATCATACTTATGAATGAAATGAGAAAATGATTTATGTTTAAAGAATAATTTTGTGATGGCTACGTTTTTACATCCCTGTGAAGTGGGATCATCGATACCAGAACTAGTTCTACGGTCCTGGCTAACGGGTTATAGTAGTTAGCATAGACATGATCATACGACCCTACTAACGGGTTATAGTAGTTAGCATAAGGCCCTGGCTAGTGGGTTATAATAGTTAGCAATGATCATGAAAATGAAATTATCGATACAGCCAATGTCACGGGTTATAATAATGACCGTAGCTAATGATAAACGATTGATAATGATGATTTATGATGATGATGATTTATGATGATTTTAATGATTGATCTATGATTTGGTTTGATTACGATATTTGAATGATAGCATATTTTGTAATGATTTATTAAGTTATATATTTTGACATTGATTTATGAATTTATGAAATATTTGGTAAAACGATGATCTTGAAATATTTTAATATTATGATTTGATGAATGTTTTGAATGATCTATATAATACGTATGAAAATAATGCTTGATTTGGTAAGGTTTGTAAGCCTATACTTGCTGAGCTGTGATTTGCTCATTCCCTTTTTACTTTTTCTTTACAGATGAGTAAGTGATAAGTTTGCTTAGTTTTATGAAAAGCTAAAAGATCAAATAGAAAAGATTACTTAGTCATCGAAGAAATTGTTGGCCAATGAGATCTTATGAGACGGTATTGTATTTTATATGATTTGTATTTGGATATATAAAGATGTATCATTAGTTGGATTAAAGATATGAATTTTACTTGATAGACTATATCAGTTTTAAAATGATTAAGAAAGAAGGCTTCGTATTACTTTGAATTTTACTTCAAGGTAATATGGTCGTGTTGTGTCTTGATCTCGAGGCATGACACATATACATACTTTAGATTTTATAGCCTATCTTGAATAAAACATTTTATAATTAAGAAAATGTTTAATATATATCTATATTATATAAAAAATGTGATAAGTTATTAAATTATCTCTATTTATTTTTATTTAATATTTTTTAGTAAATTAAAATATTATCTACTTTTTATTTATTTTTTACTTAAAATAGTTTTTTTTGTTTAGTCATTTATGCCCAGTTAACACAAGCAATACAGGTAGAAGGTTTAAAATAATTTTTCTACAAATGAATAATTTAGTGTTTATAATATATTATACCTATTAATATGTTTTACACATTTAAATTAATTATAGAAGATTTAATGGTAAATCAATTATAACTTAGTCATAAATGTGTAAAATATAGTAGCAAATTATTGATAATTTTGTTATAAATTAGTGATAATTTAGACAAAATCAATAATAACTTTATATTAAATTAATGATAACTGTATAGTAAATTATGAATAACTTAATAGTAAAATAATAATCACTTAATAGTAAATAAATAATAATTTAGTAGTAAATAATTGATAAAATAATGTATGATAACATAATAATAAATACATAATAACATAGTAGGAAATAACAAATAACTTAATAGTAAATCATTTATATATAATTGTAAATGTGTAACACATATTAGTAAATTAAGGATAATTTAATAAGAAATAAGTGATAACTTAGTAGTTAATTATTGATAACTTAGTAATAAATCAATAATAACTTAATAGTAAATTAATGATAACTTAATAGTAAATAAGATTCAGTTTCTTTCTCCCTCTATACTAATAAAATTGTTACATTTTGATTTTTGTTGGTCAATTTTTTTCAATTTTAATAATCTATTAAATAAGATTCAGTTTAATACTCTCTCCATCCTAATAAAATTGTTACATTTTAATATTTATTGGTCAATTTTTTTCAATTTTAATTACCTATTATTTTTTATTTATTATTAATAAAAATATGAAAAAAAAAATATTTGAAAAATTTTAAATGAAGTGGTTTCTAAATATATGTTTTGTAAAATTTAATTATTAAAATATTTAAAATAATATTTGTCAAAGTTAAAAAATTTTAACCAAAAAATTCAATTGTGACAATTTAACTGGAACAAATAAAGGAAGTAGTAATTAATTGATAAATTTAGTAATAAATCATAAATAGCTTAGTGATAAATCAATGATAATTTAATAGTAAATAATTTATAATTAAGTAGTAATTAATAATTAAAAATTAAAAATAAATCAATATAACTTAATAATAATCATCAATAAATTAATAGTTAATTAGTAATAAGTTAGTATAATAAATTAGAGATATAACTTAATAGTATATCAATTATTATTTAGTAGTAAATTAGTAATAATATAATAGTCAAAGCATAATAACTTAATAATAAATAAATTATAACATAATTATAAATGCATAATAACGTAATTGTAAATTAATGATAACTTTATAAAAAAATGATAACTTAATAGTTAATCATTGATAATTTAGTAGTTAATCAATAAAAACTTAGTAGTAAATTAGTGATAACATAATAGTTATTTTTATTTTAGTTTCATAGTAGTTAAATTATAAAATTTAGTAGTAAATTATAAATAACTTAGTAATAAATCAATCATAATTTAATAGCTAATCACTAAAACTCAGCAATAAATTAATAATAATAAAGTAGCAAATGCATAACAGTATAGTTGTAAATCATTAATAATTTAGTAGTAAATTATTGATAATTTAATAGTAAATCACTAATAATGTAATAGTAAAATATTGATAACTAAGTTGTAAATCGATGGTAATTTTGTTATAAATCAATGATAATTTAGTTGTAAATTAGTTAATTATTAATAACTTTATAATAAATCATCAATAACTTTATAGTGAATAAGTAATAACATTATAATAAATTATTAATAACTTAATAGTAAATTATCAATAACTTAGTAATAAATCATCAATAACTTAGCAGTAAATCATCAATAACTTAGTAAGAAATCATGATAATTTAGTAGTAAATCAGTGATAAGATAGTAGTAAGTGAGTAGTAACTTATTTGTTAATTAGTGATAACATTTTTTTTTATACTCAAAGTTACTAATGATGGAACCTTGGTTACTAGAAAGAGAAAAGGATTAGGATGAACCTACCATGAACTTATTCATTAAAAAAATTTAGTAAAAATATTTTAAATTTGAATGAAACAATAATGTTGTATTATATAAAAAGAAAATTATCTCATATATTATAATTAATTGATAAAATTAATAGTATATGATAAATAACTTAGTAGTAATTCAATAATAAGTTAGTAGTAAATAATTGATAACTTAATAGCTAAGTATTGAAAACTTAATAATAATCAATGGTAATTAGTAAATGCATAATAGTATAATAGTAAATAACTGAATTTAGCAGTAAATCACTAATAACATAGTAATAAGTCACTCCTAACTTACTTATATATCCATGATAATTTTGTAGTAAATCATTAATAATTTTATAGCAACTTAGTTTTAACTTTATAATAAATTATCAATAACTTAATACTAAATCATTAATAATTTAGTAGTAAATCATTAACAATTTAATAATAAATCACTAATAGCAGAGTAATGAATTAGTAATAACTTAATTATCAATCGATGATAAGTATTTTTATATTTAAAGCTTTTAGGGATTAAACTCTTATTACTAGCAAAAATGAAGTAAAAACATAGTAATAAATCAGTTATAATAATAAATTAGAATTAACTTAATCGTAATTTATTAATAACTAAATGCTAAATCACTTATAATTTAGTTGTAAACTAGTGATAATAATAAATCAATGATAACTTATTAGTAAATCAATTTTAGCTTAGTAGTAAAGTCTAGATAACTTAATAGTAAATTATTCTTATTTTAATAATAAATTAGTGATATAACTTAGTAGCAAATTATCAATAACATATAGTAGTAAATCATTATTAACTTAGTAGTTTTTTTTTTTGGTTAAATATTGATATACAGCTATATTTTTTAATATGTCTAACATATTTAATTCATTTAAGAAATTATACTAATTGCCATTTAATACTAAGGTATTGAGTTACAATATTTGTGAATATTATACACATATATACATAATTAAAACAATATTCATGTACCAATTACTATAACAACATATTTTTATTAAAAAAAATCAAATTTTGAAGTGAAAATTTTGAATAACTTTATCTATATTTGTATGCCATTGATTATCTATTTGATAATATGTTAATAGTAACTAGATTAATGCTATATCTTTACTAAAATAAATTATTTTGTTTTATGGTATCATTTATAACATTGATAGCAATTATACAAAAAATTATTGTCTTTAAAGATATTTTTAAAATGAAAAAAAAAATAATGAGTCTAAATTTATTGGAAAACACCATAGAAAAATTACCTATTAGTTATTTTCTCAAGTACATAATATTTTAAATTAAAGCATATGATCTAATAATACTAATAGTAGTGTGAATTCTATAAATTATAATTTTAAAACAATATTGTTTAAATGATGAATTTTTTGTATGAGTTATACTTGATATATAATTAAGTGTTTATCGAATAATGAAATTACTCCATTTTAATTAAAAAAGAGTTCAAATATTAAAAATATATTCACTATCAATTTTAAAGTCTAAGATTTAAAACATAGTTTACCTTTAAAATATATCTTTCGATATTTGTCTAAACTAGATCATAGCTTATTAATTTTAAAATTATGATATTTCATTATTTAACAAACAATAATAATATTGAACCAAAGTTAATTGAAAAAAGTATTTGAATATTTAAAGAACAACATAAAAAACTATTTGATTTGGATAAAGTATACCTTTAAGTAAAGTTTGTCATTTAAACTCTTAGTATAACATATTTTAGTCCTTTAAGTAAAGTTTGTCATTTAAACTTTTAGTATAACATATTTTAGTAAGTTTTGTATATTTAATTATTTTTTAAGAAATCAGTATTCGATACTAAAAGTAGTTTTAGTCAATATCTCTTATAAATACATAAATAAACATCATTAATTATTACATCGAGATACTGATAATTTTTTATTACTTCATATCCTTTTTTTGGAATATGTTTACAAATTAATATTTTTAATTAGTAAAATTCATGTAAGTATGCATTTTTTACCATAAAATGAAATTACAAAATAATTTATATTACATAAATAAGTACATGTTAAAAACAAAAGTTAGTAATGAAACAAAATTATATATTTACTTTATTTCAAGTAACAAAAACTTTATAACAATTTGGTTTCAAATCAAAGTAACGAATTTAAATTTTCAATAATCAATAGATAAAAAGTAATAGTTTGAATGAATTCGGCAATGATCAATTGCCTAAAAAATTTATTAAATTGAAGATAAAAATCCACCACTTGAAAAGCTTTAAAAAGCTCTAGAAAAAACATAAAATAAATAAAAGGAAAAGTACAACATCCAATTTGATTATAATAGAAGATAATCTTTTATCGTTGAAAAAATTTTTAAAAAAGAAAAAATATAAAAAAAGAATGAAAATGATGACTTAACACTAGAAGACTTAAAAGAAAACTTCTAAAAAGAATCAAAATAAAAAAAAAATTAAATATTTATTTTCATTGGAATTTTAATTTTAATTTTTTGTTATATTTATTTTTTAAAACTTAAATTTACATTTTTAATTTAATTTAGTATGATGATAATTATTTCAATTTTATTATTATAAAATATCAAAATTATGATATTATATTATACTTATAATTTGGTTAACAATCACGTGAAATAAAACTAGTTTTTAAAAAATCCCATTGCAAACTTAATCTATATATTTTCATTTAATCAATTTTTTTTAATTTTCAATATATTTTAAAAAAAAATCATGTATTGAAAAAACAAAGCAAATAGCAAAATCTTATTATAACTTTATTTCTCACCAACTGCTTTCACCAATCCTATGTCATAATTTTTATCAATGAAACAAAATAAGTTTTTTTTTTTTCTTTTATGAAGTCAAAATCTCATAACTTAATGTAATAAGTACAAAAATCGATAAAAGGTTAAAAAATTTTGTAGTTGCTTTATAAAACAATTTAATTTGTCTTAAAACATAAAAAAGATTAATTGCATATATTGTATTTCAATTTTTTTTTTTTTGCAAAATCAAGAAATTAAATTATAATTTTTAATACAATGTATATATGCATAAATATAAATTTTTTTAATCAAATTAAAGTATAAATAAAAAAATAATTTATATAATTTATATATATACTTACATCATAACTTGATCTTTTCTGAATTGCATCTAATTATTTTTAAAAAGCCCAATCTCATAATTTTTAAAAAAACATTTAATTGATCGAAGTGAATTAAAATTAATTGAACACATATGTTTTGTGTCTTATACTTTATATCATGTTTGAATAAATATTAGTAAAAGAAAGAAAAGTAAAGGAAAAGAATGGAAGGCTTTTTAAAAGAAAGTAAAAGATATATGTACCATTTGTTTTTATAGACAAAATTAATAAAAAAAAATAAAATAATTCTAACAATCATTGTTTAGTTAAATAATGGAAAGGAAATGAAATGATTTATTATATTATTTTTTTCGATTATAACATTTGATAATTTTTATTTTTACTATAATATTTACATATTTATGTTAACGCATTCCATATTTTTAATTTTCTTTTATTTCGTCATAGAAATAGTCATTAATAAAATTTATGAAATTTATAAAAATAAGAGAAAAAGATTGGAGATAATAAATTTATTGGTAAATGATGTTTATAATTCTCAATATGATTCTAGATTTCAAATCATACACTTTTAATTTAGAAAAATTAATAAAGATATAATAATTATTTTATATTTTAAAAATTTTATTCTTTTCCTTTCCCTTCCTTTTCTCCCAATTTAGGATAATTAAAAAATGAAAAAAGTTAAAGGAAATTAAGAGGAGATAAACATCCCTTTTTTTTTTTTTATTTATGTCATATACAAACAAAGAAAAATATTTCCTATTTCTTTTTGTTTCTTTTTAATTCCTTTCCTTTTCTTCCCTTACCTCAATCCAAACATAAACTTAAACTTGCTACTTTCTCACCCCAATTTCAAAATAAATAAAATGCAATCCAACATCCAATAAAATAAATATATTTATTAGATTAAGATGAATTAAAATTATTGAATATGAGTTATCTTGTCATAATCACTTAAATTATTTTTTTACAAAATAAATTTAACCAAAATTCTAAATTTCTAAAAAAACTAAAATAAAAAAAAAAACATGAAAAAAGAAGAATGACGTGGACCATCTAATTTCTTGATACCTACTAAATCCATTATATGGTTAAGGTCAAATTATGTCATAGGTGTCTATGCTTTGTGAAAATTTAAAATTTATATATTATAATTCATATAAATATAATTTTTATATTATTTTGATATGGTAATTTTAATTTAATTACTAATTTTGTTAAATTTTTAACATTAAAAATGTTGATGTGATTATTAACTTGATGACGTGGGTATTAATTTTGTTGACATAGTATTGATTTGTTGATATGATAATTTGATTAATTTAAAATTAAATATTAAATTATACAAATAATTTCTATACTCAAATAAAATTTAAAATTTAATCCCTAAACTAATATTAAATTAGAAATATAGTTTTTTAATATAAAAATTCAATAAATTATGACACACCAAAGGAATCTTTGGCATAATTTAACTTATGCATAATTATTTATTTGAATATATAAATTAGATGTTTACAATATTTTTTTATTTAATTTTCTATGTTTGGCTTTCCTTTTTAGTTTTTAGCAATTTTTTTGGAAATAAAAATATCATAGCTCGCACGTGCTTCATATATTATTGATTGCAAACTTTTAGCACCAAAAGAACGACTTAAAATTTACTGTAATTACAGAAATAGCCTCCCAATTGAAATTCAAATCCACAAAAAAATGGCGCCAAGAACATAAAGAGCTCTTTGATCGTCTCTTTCTAGTCTGTACTCTGATCCAAATGGTTTCAGAAGCTCCGTCTCCAAAACGTATGCAAAAGCTTAAAATATCATAGGTAAACATTTCTGTTTTTTAAACCAATCTATGGTCTTTAGCCCCTAAACATTTTACATTGATGATCTGTTAATGTTTGCTATGATGCAGGAGTTTCACCCATTTGGTTGAAAGAAAGCTTTAGGGAAGGAAAATTTGTAGGTAAGTTGAATCGAATCTAGGTTGCTTAGGGTTTAATTTGTTGTTCTCAAAAGCAAGGTCAAATAGAATTGAAACCAGTATGCGTTATTCGCTTGACAATCATTTAGATAGGATTTCATTTAGTTTTATGGAAGGATTATTAGAGCAATCTTTTGATTCAGAAGAGGAGATCTAGCTGATAGGAGAAATGGGAGAAAAAATTGTACAAATATATTCGGGAATTAGTGTATTTGTGTGGTGGGGTCTTCACCCCGTTTCCTTTCTTCATGGTTGGAGCTGACGCCTCTTCATCGTTAACCTCAAGCATTTTACGCTTCTTGTTCTTGGGTTCTTCTTCGTCTTCTCCACGATCAGCAACATCTTTATTCGTAATCTCACAAATGACGTAGTCACTGAAACCCTCATCCATTAAAGAATACTCATGCATAATTCACTTGCCATTGCCTTGGCTTGACTTACCTTTCTTGCATGCAAACGAGAAGCATTTGTCCAACCCTAACAGCTGACCACTTGCATTCTTTACATTTTTGGTGCTTCGGCCAAGCCAACATCCGCGTCCTGCATTCTTATCAATCCTCGATTTACTCTTTTTCTTCAACTTGGTGAAAACCCAGAAAGATTTATTTTCATCTTTGTTAAAAAGATTCCAAGGCTCTTCGTTTTCTCCATAAATCTCACCCTCAGTCAAAATGTTACAAGATAATGGCTCAAATATATTTACCAAAAAAAAAAAAAAAAACAAAGTTTTCTTGATCAATAAGAAAATCATACATTATATGTTGATCACATTAGCTTAGGAGAATTAAATTTCGAAATAGCTTTGAAAAATCAAAAAAGCATATGGACATGATGAACGTTTTGTAGTGTTTATTTAACAAATTTAAGTCCTAACATCATCACCTATACACAACCAACTGAAAACAAGTATAACTAATCCTAGAAATTATCCTTTGCTTGGCGGATGACACCCAAGACTTCTGCCTCATTCGCGGTGGCTGGAATATCTAATGCCTGCCTGATTTCTGTACTAGATGTCCGAAGGAAGGGATTGCATGCCTTCTCCATCTTTAATGTGGTTGGGATCTGAAACAGCACACTGATCATAGTCAACTTATCATGCAATATTTAGATTAAAAATGCTACATCAGGCAAAGGATCAAATCAAGCCACAGCCCTGGATGCAGTTTCATATATTGTTGAATCAAGAAAAATGATGTACACACTACACAGCCAAATCATTAGGGGAATAGCTCATACCAAAATCACAAAATGTAGACTATCAGACTATCTCTAAACAACCTGATCTAAGTAGGTGAGTGCTGAACCGACAGACAGTCCTACTTGAAAGACAACAAAAAAACCATATGATTCAAGAACTATTATTATCAATCAAACATGTAAGCAGATCAGCTACACTCACACAAACAATGTTGTGTTGAAGTCCTTAGCACATGCATGCAGATGTATAGAGAGCAAGTGCAAAAGCCATTACATTTATGCATAAAAAATATACAGTGAACAAATGACCCTTAGCTCAGTCAAAAAAATAATGGTCATCTGAGATAAATTTCATGATCTAATCCAAGAATTTTGACATTGTACCTCCTAAAAGGTTCTAGATATTAAAGAAAATCTCAGAAATTACCGTAGGCAATCCCTTGTTGCGAAGGTGAGCTATATGGACTGCATAAGCCTGAAGCACCTCATTCTTGGGTTCTATGGATAATGCAAACTTAGAATTACTCTGCCAAAATGGGTACATAAATGGTTAGTCCCTTTCAGAATTACGAGCATGGGAAAATTAATTGGTTGGCTCCAAAAGATAAATAGACTAACCAAAGTATATTCATGACCACAATATATATTTGTATCATCAGGCAGCGACATGATCCTCTGAAGGGAAGAAAGCATCTGCCGGATAGATTTCAGACATTAAGATAGTATAAAGAACAATGAAGAAGATTTGCCAGATTATAAAACATAGAAGCCAAATTACCTACCTGCTCCGGGGTTCCTTCAAAAAGCTTGCCACATGATAAGCTGAACAAAGTGTCTCCAGTAAATATTGCTCCAGAACCCGGAAAGTAGAAGCTAATATGGCCTGCATGTGAAAAAATTCAATTGAATTATAATAATAAAGAAAGGAGAATGAGAAGATAATGACTTTTCTACTCAAGTATTCTTTCATTAAATTTTGAAATAATAGAAAGTATCTAATTCAAGCAATTTTTTATGGTGTTGGCTATTGAATCTTACCTCGGGTATGACCAGGAGTTTCGATGACATGCACCTCATGACCTGCAAACATCCACGTGTCCCCATCATTTAGAACAATATCAATTCCAGGAATTCTATCCTTGTCTATTCCTGAACCAATCACCTATATGAAAAAGAACAATTATTATATCATTATTATATAGGTCATTGCTCTTCTTATACATGTCATTGTCTGGAACTGTTTGCAAAAAAATTAGAAAAAAAAGCATTCCTCAAAGAAGTAGAAGCTTTATTTAAAAAGGGGCAAAGAAGAGCAAGCATGTGTTGTCCCACACGTGCACCACTGAGACTAAGGCTCAGGCACCAGGTCAAGGTGTGGGATCAAGCCTTAGAACATGCAAAGGGGCACCTCCAACAAGAACCAGGCACGAAACCTTCTAGAACCACCTAGGCTCGATTCACAGCCCAGACTTGGTGCTTGAGCCTTATTCTCGGTGCCACGCATGGGACTTAACACATGCCTCAGCTCCACTTCCACATGCACTGCAAACTAACAATCTCGGACAAAGAAGACCCTATGAACAATTAATACCCATCATTATGAGCAAGATGCAAAGGCCCTACCAGACTTCAGCTAGTTCTCCATTTAGGAGTTGTGATTCAAGAGGAACTTAACGGATATGAGCTCAAAAGGTGACAGAAAGGTTACTAGAAGATGTCATTTTCATACCTTTGCACCATACCTTGCTTTTAACTCAACATTCCCACCCGTGTGATCATGATGGTGGTGAGTATTCAATATATAAGTCAAATTCCGGTTTTTCCGACTCAAAGCATTAATAATTGGCACAGCTTCTGAAGGATCAACAACTCCAACTGTGCCTGTGTCCACATCATGTAAAAGATATGCATAATTGTCTCTGAGACACGGTACCTAAAAAAACAAAACAGTTAGTGAAAAGTTCATATCTAATATGTGGGTAATGTAAATGAAATTCAGTTATTATAACCTTCAACAACAAAAAATTGAAGAACTCTTTCTTCAAGTTATAAGCTTGAACAAAGTTATTCCAACAGAAGATTCAATATCATTCTTTCAGCTCAAAACTAAGAGTAATACATTTCAGGGTCTTTGTTCCTCAAAGAAGGCAACTATAATTCCTTTCAGCTCTGTTAACGAAATTATAGCTCTCAATCATTAAAGGAATCAGGCTACTTTTGCAAGGGCCCATTGACACCAATCAGGTGTGACAATAAAAAGCATGATTCTTCCACATTTACCTCATTGACTTGTAACTGCATTGTGCAAATTCAATGTCATGATAATTGACCTCATGCAACAAGAAGGGTGCAAAAAATATGTGGTGCAACATCAGCTAGTTAAAAGTAGACAGCTGAAGGAAGTTTGGCCCCCACTAACCAACAAATTCTCTGGACAAAATTCTAGGCTGTATGCATCAGTCAGTTTCTTTGCAGTTTGCACTATTACCATGTAATAAGTGAATGAAACAGTGGGCAGCGAATGCTAAAGAAGACCCTGAATCCCTTATTTCGAATTATCAGCAAAAGAGGGGGCAATGGTTACTAGACCACATTTTTTACACCACTTAGGGCCACATAACATTCCTCTATATTTAAAAACCCCCCTCTCTTTTCCCCAAAAAAAATGTGAATCACAGCAACTTCACTAAAAAACCCAACATTGATGGCATTCTTATTAAAAATGGCCAGACATCCAACATAAAACAAAATACAGTATGGAACCAACAAGGTTGAAATGATATCAAATGAAAAATTATGAGTTAAAACCAATAAACAGTCAAGCAAAATAAAAAAAGTGAAAATGATTAAAACCATTCAATACAGAAAGATAGAAAGAGGTGTGCTCGCCAATTCAATTTGTAATGAGGAAGACAAGTTAGACACACTGCAAAACTCTGCAACTCTAAGAGACCGACTTGCTCCACGCAAGGTTTTGAAGGGTGTTGATAATAACCGCATAAAGCCATACACGAGACCTTTTCTTATGCAAAGTTGCCTCATGCTTGGCCACACACAGAGCCCACTCCTCACCTAAAACATCAGAAAACAGGTTTTCAAACTTAAATACCATAAGCCAACATGTATTAAAAAAAAATTCCCTCAATAACAATCAACAGATTTTTGAGAAGCTCTATAGCAAATAATAATGCAAAATTACATAAAAAGATTTGGAATTATCATTGAGATTGTAAACCACCAATCTTTTTTTTCATGAATACATAGCAATATTCTACATTGAAATGATTCATCGCATGGATATCCACATACAATAGAAACAAATGCACAGAGAGAAAGGTCACAAGTTCATATCAAAGTGAAGCCTTTAATTCTATGACTTGCAGGAAATGATTCATATCATGCAATTCAGAAGATTAAAACTCTTTACAACCAACCAAAAATCCTATATTACAAAATCATCCCATTTGCATAGACCATGAAGTTGACAATACAAGATTCATATCAACATGTGGTGACAAAATAATTGCTTGCTTTCTCAATACAAGTTTCAATTTTTATTACAAGGCAAAACTATAGAAAAGCATGACTCAATTTTGGAAGATAAAAAACATAAGTACAAAAAGATAGTTAAGAATGGAATATAAAACAAATTAAACATCACAAAAGCCAAAACTCAGACTTCCCACGAAGCAAAACAAGAGTAAATATAGGCCAGAGGAAGAGGTAATACAAGAAAAGGGAAAACAAAACAAAACAAAACAAAAACACCCATTCACTCAATTAGCCACAACAAGAATTGTCATTTTCCTGAAATGGGTACAAGAAAAAATCAGATCTTCGATGGGGCTGAAAAATATTCCTTTTGATAGTGTAAATAAAGATTTATGTGAGAAATGGGGTTTAAGAAGGGATATATTTGTATAGAAGTCAGATTAAATTATATGAGTTGTATATTGGTAGCAGTGAATAACTGTTTTAGGCAATAAAATTATAAATTATCCAAAAAAAAATCAGATCTTCACCATTATATTTTCATTTCTCTTCCAAAAAAAATGCAAATTCAACAGAAGAGAAGCCAAACATGCAAACAAAAAAGACAGAAAAAAAACCCATGAAGGAACTGAAAAAGGAAGAAAGCAGCAAACCCTAGAACAAGGAAAGGAGGCCATAGCCGATGAAGCCTTAGCAAGCGTTTGCATATCAACTTCTCTTATCTAAAATGGCTCTTCTCCTTTTAGAGGAAGTTTCTCTTTTTACAGAGAGAGAAAGTGTATCTTTGTTGGCTGTCACTCGATAAAAGTGTTTTTCATTTTGTGTTTGTGTGGTAGAATAAAAAATAAATTAAATTAATAATTTTAAATGAAAGATTGAGGTAAGAAAAAATAAAGAAAATTGAATAAAAAAATTTTTGTGTCTGTGGAGGAGAAAAAAAATAATGATAAATTAATTGTAAAAGAAATATTTTTTGTGTGTAAAAGAGAAAGAAAATTAAAATAAAACTTTATTGATTTTTAGATAAAGAAAGAGAAAATGATCAACCAATTTTGAAAAAAACTTTTTGTTAGTAAAAATAAAAAAATTCATAATTTAATTCATTTTTTTACATTATTTTTAAAAATGATAATTATTTTTTTATTCACATATTGTGATTTTTTATAAAAATAAAAAATTATTTGTCAAGAAAAAATTAAATAAAATTTTTTGCGTAATGGAGAAAAAAATTATAAATTTATTTTAAAAGATTTTTCGCTTTTTGGTGACAGAAATTTTTTGTTGAATAAAAAAAGAAAGAAAATTAAAATATAAATATTTTTTTTTCCTTTCCTTTTATATTTTCCCTCCTTTTTAATTCTCATCGCTTTGAATTTGATAGAACATAGAATACAAGGAAACGTTTTTCTTTATTTCAATATTTTAATTTTGACCATATACTGGTGATGATACAATTACAGACTCGTGAGGATTTAAAGACGCAAAATCCATTGATGGAATCACACGTGGAAGTAAAGTTGTCCATGTTTGTGTCATGATTGCTGTCACCTTTTGGGGGACATTGTTAGCTACACCCGCCATTGAAATGGGCTCCCCACCGTATTTTATTTTTTAAGCCTTCTTTTTGTAGTAAAAATTTAAATTGCAAGTTTAACGCGTATCATTTTCATAAAAGTTTAGTTTCATCCTTCAACATTTCGATTGTTTCAATTAAGCTCTTTCTCTTTTTTTTGTTTTAAATAATAAAATCAATGATCCCTTACAGTCTCTGACAAACAACTTTATTAAAGTAAATTTTTTTTTTTTGTAAGATTTTTTTAAAATGGTGTCATTATTTTATAAAGTGAAATATTATTGATTTAAGAATAGTGATCACCAAGGTTATCTTCTTTCTTAATGAAGACCTTCTTCAAGTTTCGAATATCTATTTTTAACAAACAAAGTCTGTTTGGGGTCAGATTGCTTACTACTAAGCCAACATCTCATTAGTAAATTAAATTTTTATTTTTCAAAAAAGTAAGATTAAATTGTATAATTTAAAAGAAAAATTGAAATTTAAAGGATATACAATTTAAAGATTTAGATCAAATTAAATAAAACGTTTTTTTATCATAAATCATGTTGAAAATTTAATAATACTTATTTTCATTGTCATGTTCATGCTATATTTAATTTTACACATATGAACGATAACAGTGAATGTATATATTAAATATTGATAGATCCAAGGAAATTTAAACTCATGAACATAGTTATTAGAATTGAATCAGATATTAAACTTTTCAAGATTTGGGTTATTCGTTTAATGGTTCAACCATAAAATTAATAGGTTAATTATCAATTTAATAAAAAATATTTTAAATATTTTAAATATTTTAAAATTTTAAAATTTAAACTTTTAACTAAAGTTATAGTTTAATAATTCAACCATAAAATTATAAATTTTAATGTATATCATAAATTGTAAATTTTAAAATATAAAATTAATAGAACAATTAATTACTAGTAGAAATGAAATTACTTAACATTTTATTAAAATAATATTTTATATTTTAATAATTAGAAATAACATTCATATTTTAATAAATATAATAAGTAATAAGTAATAAATAATTACAAATAAATATTTTTTATATTTATTAAAATATAAATATTATTTATTAATATATAATCATTAATCTTTATGTAATAAAAAAAGAAATATTTATATATAAAATTAATAGAAAGGAAATATTTATATTTATATGAAAATTAGTAAAAAGAAAATTAAAATCATTTTTATATTTTTTATATGAATGTAGATTTTTTTTGTAATTTTACATATATACATTTTTTTAAATTATTTTCTATCATGATGAAATAATTAATTATTTTTATTAACATTTTATTTTTTTATTAATTTTATATATTATTATTTTTATAATTATTTTTAATTATGGTATCAATTAATAAAAATTTTTGGTTAGATCTTTTTTTAAAAATTGTTTTTTTTATAAGTGTATAAATTTTTTTATAATATTATTATCTATATGTCAAAATATGTCAACATATCATTAATATAACAATGCAAAGGTTTTGATAATAAAAAATAGGAATTGGGGGGTTTATTTAGATTAAATAGTAGTATAAAGGTTTAATTAGAATATTTTGAATACTTGAAGGTTTTTTTTTTCATATTTTACTTAATTAGTTGATATTAAACCAATACGATTAAAAAAACTCTTTGATTTACTAATTTATTACATAAATCATTGGTTCATAATGATTTAAATGCAAAATTGATTTAATTATAGAACTAATTCGATTTAATATTGATTAACCGATTCATCCGATCGGACCCAATTTTGATAACCATGCTCGTTAAATTAGTAGTAATAATCAATTATACATGCTTGCACATTTAATTGAAGCTTCTAAAAAATTATTTCTTTTTATTTTAAATATTCTTCTTTATAAAAAACCACAATAAAACTTAAGAAGATAAAAAAAAATTTAAATAAAAATTTAAATTTAAAAATACTAATGTCATATTTTAAAAATAATTATAAAAATCAACTAAATTAAAAATTACATTTAAATTCTTATTTTCAATATAAAAAAAAGTAAATAAATATTTAATAGTCTTTGATATTTAAATTTCACAATCAAACCAAATAGTTTACAACATTCTGGACGAAGTTAAGAAGGTACTAATTGGGATGGCAACAAGGCAACCAAAAGGTGTACTAAATTCTGGATGAAGTTTATGAAAGTACTAATTGGGGTGCAACAAGGCAAATGATTTAGCCAAAATATAAATAAATAAAACATGAACGAATATAATTATACTTATAATTTATTTATTTAATTAATAAATTATGAAATGTCAATTGTGATTATTTGAAAAGCTTAATTAACAAACCAAAACCAAACCTAACATGTTCCTAGACCATTCATCGAACATTTAATACATCTTCACAAATGAATTAAATATGAATAAATTTTACTATATTCATAATTTATTTGTTTAATTGATGAATCTTAAAACATTATTCGTGATTGTATGTTAAACTTAACGAACAAATATAAATAAATAAATATCGAACATGTTTTATTTGTGTACACTCCTAATTAATGCAAATGCAAAGGATAAATTTCATACGTTATTACACGATCATGCTTGGATTCACAACCTCATTTAAAACTACTATTTATAAGTTGAATGCTGATGCAAAGTATAAGAATAACTGCATGCTTCTTCAAGCTCCACAATTTTTCAGCAAAATTAAGCATCCATACATTTGAATTAGTAGTTTCAGCTTAGGGATTCTTATTAGTACAACAATAATGTTTTACAACAACAACAACAACAACAATAAGTGAGACTGGACATGCTTCGGACAAAGATAAAAATGGTACCTCTCTCAAGGTGGCAGCTTGCTTCTATTTTTTCTTTTTCCTTATTTAAGTGAATCTTAAAATTCTTGAAATAGCAGGCAAGAACCCTCATAGTTCATCCTGCAGGTTAAGGAAAGAAGAATCAAGGGTAGGTTAGAAGTTTGGTTGGAATGCTTTCGAGTTAGATCAAAAATTTTTTTGGTGCTACTTCATGCCCGAGAAGAATCCATTGAACAATAATAGGCAAAACTACGAATCCATCGCAAGATCCAAGTGGGGCCAAAGTTATACCAGCTAGTTCATGCAAAAGCTATGATTGTGCAATCTTAAATGCAAGGATACAACATATTTCTGAATATTTGCGATAATCTATACAAGGGGAAGGGAAGCCAATATTGCAACCTAACTAATGTTGGTTTGATTTATTTAGAGAAAAGCTCAAATGAATAAATGATTTCATAAATGGAAATTATTGAAAGGAAACAAAAATGTAAATGCACTTACATGGTAATCATCCAGATAATCGCGGTGATCATGCTGCAAAAAAAAAAAAAAAGCCATTAAACTTGCAGCTAGGACAAGATGGAACAAAAACTAAATAATTTTTTTGTTTGTACAAAGAAACCTAAATTGTAATAATCTAAATCACAGTCCAACAGTTTTGCACTTAAAGAGACCTCTCTTTCTAACACGGTGCAACAATGACAACCTCACTCTTCAAACTAACCCGTGATTGCATCTGTCGCCATTATCTTTCTAAGCAACCTAGATTAGAAATGCTTTCTTCCAATTCATTGGGATATAAACATTCAATCAGAACCCATTAAACAGAAGCAAAGCAGTTACAAGCTGTCAAGAACTTTTTGCAACTTAAGATATGCAGCCCAGGGCACAGCTACTGGTAAAAAAAGCAACTAAAATTACCATAGTCTTGGCTTATTTATGATTAAAACTCTCACTTCCCAAAAAACATCTTGAACAATAAACAAGCAATGTATCATTGGTTTTTTGTTGATTAAATAAATTCGCAAAGAAAAAAAATAGTTTTAGAGAAAAATAAACAAAGAAGACCAAAAAAGATACCCTTCTTCGGTACTTCATCCTGTCTCCATATCGGTGGTCCCTCTCTTTTCTCCTCCTTTCACCCTCCTTTCTAGCCCTTTTAGCTTCCTGCATAAATAGAGCCATTCAAAGACTTTAACAAATATTCAGAAAGAATACAGCTAAAATCAGATTCAAAGCCCCAAGCTATTGGGCTAACAACCTCCTCTTCCCGAGCTCTTCTTTCTTTCTCTGCTTCTTCAAAGGCCTCCTTTTCAGCCTGAAATTTTTCATGCAAATCACTTAGCTAGTTAGACACTTCAATTAAAAATAAGTATAGCGTCTGAAAGGTAACAACTCACCCCCCTATTCTTGGCCAACATATCTTCTACAACTTGTCTTGCATAGAGTGGGTCATCACCAATCAATATGTTGTCAAAAACTGAACCAGCCTTTACCTGCAATATGAAATCCAATCCATGTGGTTAAGCAATTAGCAGATCTCCTGTTCCCCCCAAAAGATATGTTCTAGTAGGTTTCGAAGTCAAGCTAACATCTGTCAGAGCATTAGGTCTTCTTTGTAGGTTTCCAACCAACAGGCAAAAATACTATTTCCCCATTCCCCGCAGAGAACTCTTTATTTTTTATCCAGCATAATGTCTTAAAATATTAAATATTTCATTGCATGATATGCTCAATTAGTTAAGCATTATAGTACCAAGTTTCAAAAATATAGGAACAAATTTAAAATGAATGTGAATAAAACTGAGATTGATGCTGCAAAAGCATAATTTAACTAAAAAACATTAATCTGTAGAAATGTACAAGTGACACTGACCAAGAGGAAATAGAGACAATAGGGCCTAAAATGGTATGCTTGTGCATAGGGATGTGGCATTGTTAATATTGAAAACCACTCAAGGAGGGTGGTGGAAGTTGATGACAAGCTTAGACTAAAAACACAAGCCAAAATAGTAGAAAAGGTTCACTGTCTTTTATGGTACATTTGGATACCAGCACAACACTGGCTAAAACAAACTAGCTCCTTGGAAAAGTGACGCAATATGCATCTGCCAGTAAAACTGATTAAAGCAAGCAAAAAAATTGCTGTCTGATAATCTTACAAAGAGCATGAGCATGCATTGGGTGGAATCAGTGGAAATAATCCACACATCCAACCCGACTTAGTTCAGAACAAGAACTTAATATGTTGACTGTTGAGTGTAACAATAGATATATTATTGACCTCATTAACATGTCACTCAATAAACTCTTTCGACAAAAGAAATACTATTGCTGGTAGTCAGTTTTTGGAACAACAGTATTATTTCTTTTGTCCCTGAAAAGAAAAGTTCTATCTTCAACCACTAGAAGAATATGAAGAAAAGTTTGATGCTTACAGCTTACCTGCCAGACTTCAATACCCACATATTTTATTGGTTTCAGCACATAAAGATCTGGATCATCTTCAAACTCTAAAGAAGAACAGAAAATGGAAGCAAAAAATGAATAATGAAATTAGACAGTATAAGTTCACATTGGACTGAAGACAGGAATCAATAAAATATGCATGAATACATCAAAACTCATCTGAAAAGCATATCAGAAATGTCTGCACTGAAACTTGGAGGTCTTTTTTCCCTCCCTCCCAGTCTCTCTTTAGACAAAAATTCAAAGAAAAAATTTATTTTCCAATCTTTGATAGGCCAATGTTTAGATAAGCAAAGAGTAGTTTGGACTGCGGTTCAATGACTACTTATAGACTATATTCAAGCATTTCCGACAAGTTAAAGTCCCCTGCTCATGCTCTAATTTCAAATGTGTAATTCCACCATCAAGCTACTGACATTTAGCGGAAAAGACATACCTGGGTTATCAATCCATGGAGTCTTCCACTTTCCCTTGTAGTTGGGATTCTTGATTTTCTGCAGAAGGGATGCAAAAGTTAGAACTGCAGCAGAGATTTAGCATTCAATGTAATATTAGTAGCTTGAAAGCACCTTACGCTTCCACGGTCCTTTGTATGCTGGATTTGGGATCTTAGGTGGCTTCCAAATACCATCCTCTTCGTCGTCCCAGTCATCAGGCTATATGAACAAAGTCAAAGCATGTAAAGAAAGGAACTTCTTATCATTGAAAGCATATCAAGTAGCAAATTAAAGCTCAATTACCATCCTTCAAGGGGAAAAAGAAAGGCTAAACACATGATTAATTGAGAGGCATCATGTTTAAACAAAAGAAAAGGAATATGTAATGGGTCCAAATTATATCATCTTGAAACTGTTTTGGGCATCTGAAAGTGAGACCTTTGGACGTTAAATAATGAGTACAAACCTCTTTTGCCTTTGGATCTGGAATCTCAGCAGGAATTGAATCATATCCCTGCATTCAACCATATAATAGAAGTGTTTAGTTCATAGTAATCATAAAATCGTTTCAGACATCACATTTCGAAAAGATAAGCAGCACATGCTACCTCAGGTTTAACATCATTAGGATCGTCAATGTATTCTCTATCATCCCAGTCTACAGGCTGGAAAAAGAATGAAAGTGAGTGCATTTTTTGGTGGCAACAGGTAATTAGGCTATAAAACACCAGCAAATTAAAAATAAAAACGGGAAATTCTGATTCTTTCATGATAATAACTTGTACAAATCAATGCTTCTTCAAGGTCTTTTGCATGAAAAAGTTCTTAAAATTAAATTTAAAAAATACAGGTAGAGTATTGATGCATCATATCAGATATCATGTTCCTGTCTGTCCGTGAATACCCATGTTGACTCTTGGGGTCCTACCTTTTTGGCTTTAAAATCCTTGATTTTCCGTGGAGGAAGGATATCCCAATCAGTATACATGCTTCCAGATTCTCTCTCTCTATTATCAACTAGGATGCTATAAGAGGCATCAGGCCTTAGAATAAATGTATAAAAGTGAGTGAGCTTGTCTGTTTCACATTCTAAATCCTTTTTAATAGGATAATTCTGTCCCTGGTAGGATAGTATAAGATGGAGCTTTTTGGTTTGCGAGCCACAAATATCTGGTCCAAACATCAAACTGCACCAAGGCAAAAGACCAATCAGCTAATGTTTAAGGTAATATGAGACAAGCCTTGAAAGCCATCAATAACAACTCAACAAAGGCAAATGTCTCCAACAGGACAGGTAAAAGATGCAATCTAAAACCACAAAATGATGTGATACCAAAATATACAGAAAAAAGCAATAAAAATGACTGACATAAAACATAAGATATTTTTATATCATCATTCTTCACTAAGTCAACTTCTACGTTGCTTTATATCCTCCACCTATCTTTGAAAAACCAAAATACAGGTAAACAGTCTGCATATCTGTTGTAGATAACTAATTATCTGAGTCATCTTAGTCTAGTCTAGATTTGCATGGTGATTATCTAAGATGTAGTAATATGAATTTGTCACTGGAGAGAAATTTATACGATTAAACAAATTGCCAGACCTGTAAGGAGTGTCGCCACCAAATTTCTTCTGGTTTACATAACCAGAGAGAAGCTTAATGTAACCACCACCACATTCAATGTCTTGTTCAAACTTAATAGAATACTGAACCACTAGAGTTCTGTTCTTGTTGCTGAACTCTGGTATCTTAGCAGAGATAGTATAATGTTTGGCATCATTATATGTCTGAATACCTGCACGATTTCCAAGCATAAAACTCAGCTACAATCAGGAATGCTTTTCCACATACAATAGACACACAGAGACTCTAATCAGGTTAGTCTTTTGAATAACCAGGAAAAAGACTGACAAAGTTTATGCCAGTGTATTAATGGATATTCTCAGCTAATTTTCATATAGGCCTGGTGGCTCCTGTAGAGTAACTGTGTTCCATTTAGCATTAGATTTTTAGACATTCTTATTTTACACCTAATTAGTCAAACACAAATCCATCTGAACAAATGACAATTGCTAGTAATGTCTACCGAAAACCATACATTTATAATTAAAAAAAAAAAAAACCTGATAGAAAACAGTCAATTCGGAACAATTCAACTTTGGGTGGTAAATTTGGGATGCCTAGCTGAAAATTCATACATTGTCCAATAGAATTGCATAACCAGATGTTACCATCATCAAAGTTCATCCAAGTTCACAAATTTCACAACTTTCATCATTCATGATTTCTGCACATCAAGTTTTTTCGTGGCCAACAGTTTAGAAGTAAAATTACAGACAATAAATAGCTCACTGGGAACAAAAAAAGGAACTAATAACTGTTGTGTCATCACCTTAACAAAATAGTTACAGTTTCTATCCAATTACATGAGAATTTGCAGATATAAATGATTGAAGACATAATTCACAGTAAGCTATGGCTTTTTTTGGGCACGGTTATGAGATTCACTACCAACTTAACACCCTTTCACAATTCAAAGCTTCACTTCTAAGCCTTGAACATCCCATCAATTCTACTCAAACAGTCTTAAATGGCGAAGAGTAACACCAAAAGCTAAAACACACGAGAAACAAGCAAATGTATGATTCTATAAAGGTGCATCTTTTATCTTAAATTACTACGCTTCACCATTAATTCATCATATATATATATATTATTTTTGAGCATTTAAACATCTAAAATCTTAGTAAATATGTATAAAAATGCATAATAAGAAAACAATACCTTTATCATCAGGATCACCGGACCATTTGCCGGCCGTGTGTTTAAAGGCACCGGCTTTTCCCTCACTTCTCTTCCAATCTGATAACACCCATCTGCTCTTCCACCCATCTGTTTCCAAATTTCAAAAAAAAAAGAAGAAAACATTCATAAGCAATCACATTTTACTTCAAATAACTCAATTCAAATAATTGAAAAACACAACATTCATTCATTGATAACAACTAGTACTATAAATCACAGTCAAAGTGTTTGACCAAAACTTCCAGAACCTTCTTTTTTATCACTACCATCTAGAAGCTTCTTTCTATCACCAAAAGAACAAAAGAAAGAAGTTATAGAAGATAAAACAGAAGAAAAAATGTTGAATGATATTTTTATTTAAATATTACTAAACATTTATTATTTTTATTTTTTACCTTCGAAGCGTTCTTCGAAGAAAATTTCAGAGAAAGCGAAATCAAAGAGGAGAGAGTGAAGAAAAAGGAAAACGAAAAGGAGAAGCGACTGTTTGGCGGTCAGTTCTCCCATTTCCAGTAAGGATTTTAACTCGTTAAAATGGCTTTCTTTTTTAGGAGTTTTGATCTCAAAGAAAGATAACAAAGTTCCAGTGAGCGACTCCGACCCTCCATTCACTTCTTCTTTATGATATTTCTTTTACTAATTCAAAAAAAAAAAAAAAACTATTTTTTTATTTTAATGCAGACAAATGATATATCATTTAAGCCCTCAATTATACTTATATTTACAGAAATATCCCAACGGTTATCATGTTTTCCTAGTTATCCCTCCCTCCCTCCCTTTTTTTTTTTCTTTTAATTTTTGGTACATGTTGATATCTATTAGAAACTCTCAATTGAATTTAATAGTATTTCTTTCTTAACAAAATAATGGAACTTATGAGTTTTAAAAATTTGTTAAAATTTTTAAATAAATTAACTTATTTTTTATTCTTTTAATTTTTAATTCAAACCTAATTTTTTGAAAAAAAATGCATAAAAAACTTGAACAATATGTTTGGATGGGTTATTTAATCTTAATTTGTAGAAAGAAAAAAATTGAGAAGTTACATAAATTTCCTAACTTAATAGAAATTTTTATAACGTTTTATATTTATAATAGCAAATTACAAAAATTATTATCATTTTCCTAAAATTCTATCCACAATTTTTTTTTATAAAAGAGATTGCAATTTTGAAATAGAAAGAAAAGTTGAATTCAAACGTGTTAAAATACCACCGAATTCTTGAATTGGATATTAAAGTTGGATTCTTTAAGTGAATTTTGAAAGATACATATTCAAGTTGGATAGAGGAAAATCTCACCTCCCAACTCTTCATGACAGTTTTCTTTTGTATAATTTCTGGCAACAAATACCAATGTGATCTTTTTTTTTTTTTTGTTTGTTTCCAAGGAAAAAAAAAAAAACAAAATAACTGCACTTTGTATCTATACCTCAAAACCCATGTAGGATTTATATACATAATGCTAAAATTGTAAGCTCCTCGCCTAACTACTGTGCATCAACGCACTGCATGTATGCATTTCTTGTTTCAGGTGTTTGGTTGGGTGGTGACGACTGTGACCCACCACCTAGAGCAGCAGCAGCAGATTCAACATGTGTAAGAAGATACTCGTATATTTTCTTCCTTAGATGATCAACTGTCTCTGATGAAACTTGGGGCGTCTCTCTTTCATCTTTGCTCGAACTAATTTCATCTAACCAGTCATTGACACTCTTGAGCTCTGTCAATATCCCAGCTATTTGACCATTGTCTGATAAAGCCGATGTGTCCGCATCAGCATCCAAGAATTTCTCCACGAATCCTAAGAACCAATCCTGGGATTCAATTCGCAGCATTTCAGCCAAGTCAACAGCCTCATTAAGGCCATTTCCGCTTGTCCATTCTGGTGGTGGTTGGACCTGTGCCTTCGGACTGAGGCCTGAACCTTTGCCTGCTTTCCGAAGAACACCCTGTGCTACAAGCTTAGAGCCAACTACTGAACGGGTTTTCCCTTGGGCTTTTGCAGAAGCATTCTTAGCAGAATTTTCTATGGTTAATATGTTTTGCTTGGCAGGGATAGTCTTCTGGCTTTGTGCAGAAGCTGAAGCATGACTCAGCATTGAATTATGTTCTTCGATAAATACAGAGAAGGATGATAGATTAGTAGCCAACGCAGCTTGCACCCATGAGGCTGCATGTTTCCGTCTATCCGATGTGAGCTTTACTGCCTCTCCTGATGGGTTTCCTTTGGATTCTGGAGATGAACTGATATGAATAGTTTTTGATAAAGAATCTGCAGTCATGCGAGCATTATTCAAGCTAGCATGGAGGGTCAAGAACTGATCAACCGCAGGCTGAGGGTTGTCTTTGTTAGCAGCCGTAGTCAGATCAGAATATAAGCTACAAGAAAAAATAGTATACCAAATATGTCATATAAGAAAGCAAAGAACAATCAGTTATAGATGTACTACAATAGATCAGGAAACATCATGAAATATATCATTAACTACGACCAAAAAATCTACAACGGTTCAACTTTCTAGCACACATTACTTTTATCCCACAATTCTACTTACAGTTTCATCAAAGCTGTCACACATCTCTCTCCCCACCCCAAATTTGTTTTTTATTTTTAACAGATATCTAGAAGTAACAATTCCCCAGCATCCACCAGTGTCTTTTATTAAGCTGCAATATGCTTTCATTTTCATCAGTTATACTTGCGGCTTCATTAAATTTATTTGGATAATATTATTCTACCAAGTCAGCATCGGTTTATCTACATAGCTTACAGTGACAAATACACTGGCAACAACAGAATCTGGCTCACGACTAGATCTACAGCTATGCAACAAAATATCTCCAACAGGCTCCACAATGCTAAGAGGTGCACTAATCCGTTTGAAGGATCTAAAGCCATCCCCTCAAGTTCAGCCATCCATAACCCCTTGGAATCAGTTTTAGGACTTCAATTTATAAACTATTATATCACTTAATAGTTGATAGGATCAAGCAATGTATAGCTTGAAAATTTTCTGGTGAACTCTCTGTAAATTTTCTTTTGTGGTAATTCTAACTTGATGGACAATATTGTAGTTAACACATTCTACAGGCTTCAATAACAAACATAAGTTAACACACGGAGATTGTTCAGAGTTAGACCTGTAATTTTTAAGATTCTACAAATTGCATACAACATTAAAAAGTTTGACCAAGGTATTATGGAGAATCAAAGTCCAGACATCTGAAATATTTAATCTTTCCTAGTTTTGAAATTAAGAGAGACTTAGCTTTTACTGTCAATTCATATCATTTTCCTTGCTAACATTTCTTTTATTTTTAAATAGTCATACCTTAAACAATGAAGTAAACTCTCTGAAGCAGCAGCCTCTTGTAGAGCTTCTATTGCTGCTGTTTGTGCTGCATCCCTATGTTTTATGACCTCCTGTAACAACAAATACAAATTTGACATGAGAATCACTTAAACAACTGTGAATTCAGAATGCCAGAGTGTGAAATAAACAGTCAATACAAGCACTATAAACTATTAATGACAAGCTATGACCCTTATGTATTGATTAATGGATCTCGTAAGCATGCAAAATGTTGATTGTTAACCACATAGCCTAGAGACAGTTTAAAAAAAAAAATCAAATTATCATGTAAAGATCCTTCATAAGCATCAGTTCAAGATAAAATTCTGAAAGGCAATGCCGAAGGGAAAGAGACATTCAGATAAAAACAAAGAATGTTTTCAAGATGCAAAGAGTCATAGGTTCATACCTTGCCAAGCTTTGAAAGAGAAGAGGGTAGCAAATCCCATGAAACACTTCCATCTGTCAATCTTTTACCATTTATTGGAAACTTAACCAACTTCCCCAGGGTACCATTATTAGTTAGTTCTCCAGAATTCTTCCCAACATAAGTTCTTGGCTTATTCGGTGTCTCTTGATCATCCAACATTCCAATTGATAAGACTTTCTTAGTTGACAACAGAGATTTACTCTCCTTTTTTAAGGACCTGGTAGATGTCTGGAGCTTATTCTCCTCCCTGGACAGCAACTTTTTGCTTGATGTGCTCTTTCTAGGAGCCTGGCATCATATTTTAATTATAAAGAAGAAAGGGAAAAATGGCTTTAAAACAAAAAAAAGAAAGAAAGAAAACTATGAAAACTATGAGATAAAGCAGAAATCATATTCAATACTTAAACTCTTTTAATCAAATTCCCAAAAATAGATTGAATGAATCTGCTTTGCTTAAACTTTTCCACTTGTCCAATGTACATGTCAAACACATATCAAGCCCTTCAATAAATCTAGCTCCAAATAACAGGAAAAACTAACAACAAATCAAACAGAACCATGTCACACATGTATGCCACATCCTAAACTGAAACCAGAGTTCAACATCAACATAAATTATATCCTTCAAGAAATACCGGTCCAAAATTTGAACAAGTCATATAAAACAGTAAAAACTGATGTAAGACAAAGGAACCAAATATTTTTTATTATCTCGTATTCTAAACTTCCTTATGCTTTACTCAGTTAGAAGCAACAGATTAGCCAAATTAAAAGTCAAGAACAAGAAACTTACAGAAATGCTCCGAGATTCTTGCATGGTGTCATGCTTGGTAGCCCTAAGTTTTGAATGGTCCCTACCCTTCGATTCCATATTCCTTTCCCATCTCTTTCTTAAAGCCTTAGCTCCTAATTCAATCCCTTGAACCAAAGTTTTGATCACAGGTGCTTTTTTCTCAGTTGGACTCACCCCATGAAAATGACTTCCCTTCTCCACAGATCCCACCTTGGGACTTCCCTTCCTCAGCCTCTTTATTTCTGCCTGCTGCTTAATCCCAGTGGCAAACTTCTCAAATGAAGTTGGCAATGAGTAACAACTTGCGGGGGAAAAAGGTATTGACTGCAAACTTTGTGCCTTCAATTTCCCCAAAGATGCCTTCTTAATATCCAAACTCAATGCTGGTTTGGTCAATTGAGACTTTGATCTAATCAAAGAAGCCATTTTCTTACCCAATTGATTTTCCTTTGCACCAACATTTGATCTGCTCCCAACAGATTTCTCTTTTTCTCCACTATGACCACCACCTAACACTGCTTTTGATGGTGACTTAACTTTCTCTCCAGATTTTGAACCCAAGGCACTTTTACTACCATTATTAAGGAACCCGTGGGAACGAGTTACAACAATATCCTCAGGGCTCCCTACACAAGGGTGCCGCCCAGGTATTGGCCTAACCCCACGAAGAATGGGGACCGGAGAAACAGATTCTAACCGGTCAACATGAATAAACTGACCTAATTGGATCTTGTCACTAAGAATTAAATCATCATGTTCATCAGGCAATGATACATATGTAGCATGAGATGAATCTGAAACCTTCAGGTAAAAGCCTTTGTTAGAGAATAGCTCACCTCCTGCTAGTGCAGGAACTATACTCACTACTTGCAATAGAGATGACCGGTGCTCACCAGCAACCTTCACGTCTGTGTTCATATGTTGTAAAAGCTTCAGAAGGACCCCTGGAACAAGATTTGCCATTTTGGGTGCCTCCAATTACATTATTCTTAGAACAAAAACCCCAGATAAACGAACTCAAAGATTCTGTATGAGAAAATAACAGAGACGTTGAATGAAAGAAACTGAAAAATAAAAAATTTTGGTCAATACCCAGATTAAGAAAAACAGTAGTTTTCCCAAAAAAAAAAAAAAAAAAAACCAAACTTGAAACAAGGAATAAAAATCAAAGATAAGAAATTTGACAACAGATATAAATGGAAGAATGGTATTTGTTACCATAAAAAGACTTAACGAGAAATAAATTGTACAAGATTCAGATCACTGTGGTTGCTTTGCTGCAGCTTTTTTGGGCTCTTTAGTATTAGTTTAACAAATAAAGAGAAGGAAAACAACAGGTTAGGTAACAACCCAGAAGAGATTTATTAACAAAAAACACATTAATCATAGACCCCTTAATTTTAATTAAATGAGATGTATCCAAAATTAGTAGTAACAACGAAAATGGTAGTACAACTTGGAAAGAACAAAAGAGAAAAAAATTACTATAAAAACGCACTAACCCAGATAAGAAAAGGACGAAACTAATAAATAATGAAGTGCCCTTGGCAGTTTATAGAGAAAACCCCCTCCAATATCATCAGACAAACCATTGGCTTTCCAAAACCCAGAATGGAAATGGAAATGAAATGCAAAATTGAAAAACTATGGGTTGGTTTTAAGTCACATGATACAACTCAACCCGCCAGCTAGAGTTTAGAAAGGTTACCTTTTAAGGAAGAAGATAGGAGAAAATACAAAGCTTGAGAATGGGTTGCTGAAACTTTGCAGGAAACAGAAAAAAGGTTAAAAAAAAAAGAGAAAGAAATGAGAGAGAGATAGAAATATGGGTTAGAGTCTGACACACCTGCACAGGCATACCATGAATGCAAAACTTGGAACACATGCACAAAGATTTTTTTTTTTTTTCTGTTTTGAGCTAGATGACGCAAAGTAGGTTGCAAGAATTCCTAACTGAATAGGAATCATGGCAGACAGAGTATGTTATTTATAAATTCATTTAAAGTTTTTTAATTAGCAGTATTTCAGTTTTTAAATAAGGTGAATTTTTCTTTTATGAATGGAATGAGTTCAATTAAAACTAAGTTGTTTATGTCAATAGCAAAAAAAATATTAAAATTTATATGATTATTATATTTATAAAAAAATTATTTTATTCATGCTCCTAAAATTTAAAACCAACTATTAAAAATGAGACATGATGATTTTTTTATTTTATTTGTGAAATTTTAAAAATTAATTAGAATTTATTATATCATATTTTATTTTATTAAAAAATTTTAAGTATTTATTTCTCTTAAATATTTTTTACAAAAAATATATATATTTAGATTTTTTTTTTGTGTGCGAGAACTAAATAGGAATCTTGGCAGAGAGACTAAGTTATCCATAAAAATTCGTCTATAAGCTATTTTTTAATAATATTTTCAAATTTTTTTTGGATATGGTGAAGGTTTTTATTTTAATAATAATAATAATAATAATTTGATTAATGGAAATGTTATTTTATTTTACACAAAAGGTTGCATGTGCACAGTAATGAGGGTTGTAAGAACAAGGCAATGGCTTGTTGGTTACCTCAAAAACAGTTGTCACATCCAATATACTTGCTCTTTCTATTTTTTTATTTTGTTTTTTTTTTACGCAAAATTTTAGTACGAATAAGAGAAGGAAAAACTTGACTCGAAATCAGACTTGATGTCTTCTTAAATATTTTTAGTCATTAGATCAAAAGTTTAAAAATTTTTATTTTGCTTTTAATTTCATAATAATAATTTTATTTAATATTTGGGGTATTTATTTCTTAATTTAGTTTCCTACAACATTTTTAGCAATTCATCCTTTTCCAAATAATGCTTTGAATTTGTAAGTAACCATGCAGTACTAAAAGTATAATTGATTAAGTTGAAATCAATATAATATTAAGTCAACTCGAGTTCGATTCGAAATTCGAGACACGAAAATTGATTTAAATTTGATTAAAATTTTTTTTAATTCAAACGAGATAAAAATCGAACTATTAAAACTTGCTAAATTATGTTTGATTAATATATAAAAATAAGTTCAATTTTTATATTCGATAAAAGTTTGATTATTTATGTTTAAGCTTAAGCTTGAATTTGAGATATTTTATTAATTAAAATAATAAAAATATATTTAATATAAAAATTTAATTAGACTCACGAGTTATTCGAGTCGAGTATATAAATACCCAAACTCGACTTAATCAATAAATCAAATTACTCAAACTTAAACTCGATTCAATAATAATTGAATTGAATTTAAATTTTATTCGAATCTAATTTAAATAATTTACGAATATTAATATATAATTTACACATATATGCTTCAGCTCTCTTTCATACTCTTTATGACATTCCCAAGTCAAAAACTTTAGTACTACATCTACAATCTAGTCTTTTATTGTAATTGCAGTATTGGATACTGAAATTTTTATATTTATGTAGTAAAAAATATTAATAATTTATATATTTATATTATATTTTATATAAAAATTATGTAAAAAATTATATATTATAATTTATGTTAAATACAAAATTACAAAATATATTTTTTAATTTTATTAAATTTACATATAATTTTTTTATTAAAATTTTAAACTAAATTACATTTATATTATTTTTATATCATATTATTATATTATAATTTAAATTATCATGTTAATACTTTTAAATCATATAAAACATCAATTTTACAGTAAACACAGTATTATATGGTGAACCATCATCATAATCAGCAATTTTTATTGGAACATAACCTTATATTGAATCGATATAAAAAAATTTTAAATTATTTAATTTTAAATTGTTTAAGAAAAGAATTAAGTTCATTTAAAATTTAAGGATATTTTTTTATAATATTATAAAAAAATTTCAAATTCACATTTAAAAAAAAAATTTTTTTTTCTCATGTAAGATGGAGAAAAAGATGGATTTTACGCCAGCTACTTCCTCTTTCTGTTCTACCAAACACTATATAATATCAAATTTTCATTTGCAGAACTTCATTGCTGCAGTATTACGTACATACACACAAGTAAATAGCTACTTAAAATCCCTTCTTGTTTTCATCGATGTGGAATATAAATAATGAAGAACATCTACCGTTTTGTGGAAGATTTTGTAGAAAAACATTGGATACTTGAGCTTAGATAATGATAATAATTAACATTATTAAAAAATCACAGTTGTTTACCTAAGAATTTTAACTTGAGGAAGAAGAGAACCCCAAGTGCTTTTTTTTTTGGTAAGACTATTCACCAACTAGATTTAACTTCCATGGAAATGGTTTTTTCACTTGCAAAGCACTAAAATTCACTTTTTCAATCCTAATAATTGCCAACCCTTAATCCTTTGGCTGACATAAAGATTACTGACTGATTACCTAATTATGATTTTCTTACAAAATTGTTCCCAATTACGAAACACATAAAAAAAAAAAGAGCAATTTCTAATAAAAACCCTTGAATATGTCATAAATTTTTAATCATTTGATTAAAAATTATTTGAACTCAGAATTCAAGTTTTTTTAATATTTCATAAATTTTTTAATCATTTGATTAAATAAATTATTTGCCGGACAAACAATAAAAAGTAAGCACAGCTCAATTGGACAATTTTTTTATGGTCTTCTATTTCTTTTTTGGTAATATATATGATTTTATATTTCATACCAAACCACATTGTTCCAAATTAAAAAAAAAAAAAAAAGGTTTAAATTTAGCTTACAAAATATAACATTTTCTATTAAAAATTTATACCACGTGAAAATGTAGCATTAACGTTTTTCTATCTTATAAAATATTCCAAACTCACACGTTGAAATATCAATTGTAAATGGTAGTTTGTCACTGTTCATCTATCTTTTAGCTCAGATTTTGCTCTCAAAACATCAGTTACAACCTAAAATACGAATCCAAGCTCTGTAAAATACCAATTTTCTTTTATTTTGATTTTTATTTTCGAGCACATTAATTTAAAGGAGGAAAATGTGAGATCTTAAGATTCTGATAATTCTGCATAAGCTTGCAGGAAACTCAAGCTGTGGAGCAAAAAAGGGGAAAAGAAAAGGGAATGTAGTATTCATTTAATAGTTTCAAAAGATCCATCAAAAGCATAGCAAATTAATGGAAAACTATTATACTTTGTTTCTGACAAAAGGATAGTAGTTCAATGAAGTCAACAAGACAGGGAAAGACAGGGTTTCCACTTATGCAAAAGTTGTACAATGTTGAAATGTACTTATTTCAACCCTGTAACCAGATGCCTCAAGAATGTTTTCTACTTAAAATCAATATTCTATATCGGCAACTGTTGCTAAAAGCCACTGCAACTACTAATTATGGCAAAGCAAACCGATTGACAAAATTCAATTGGCATTTCCAGCAGGAAAAGGTATGTAACAAATATCTTAAGCATCAAGATTCTCTAAGAAATTGTAATGGAAATTAATAATGGAATAGACAAACCAGTTTTTGGTTTGGACTTCCTAATCAATTTCTCCCCCTATAATAGCCTGCTGAGAGACTTGATAAGTGATTTTAGATTCTTTCTTGTGGACTCATCACCCGTGAATCCCATTATATCAGAACTTATATTCTGCAATGGTCAATGAAGAAAGAGAGGCAGGACAGGTGTGAATTTAACATTTAAATAAAAAAAATTGAGTTCTTTCTGTTAAAAGGAGTGCTAGTAGTTGGTAAGTCAAAACTTACCTCAATATTCTTCAATGTAAAAATCAGACTATAAATTGATTTTTGAAGCAATTCAGTGTTCGCAGTGGTCATAACAGATGACTGCACCCTTCTGCACAGAAAGGAATTATAGTTGTAAGGCTATAAATTTAAGATGTGACTGTAACGCAGTTTGTGATAAGCATATCTCAATAAAATTATTAACGAGGGAGAATAAAGAAATCACCTTAAATCCTCAGAGGCTTGCGTTAGGCTTCTGGTCAAATTCTCAACTTCCTTAAGCAGACCACTATCACGAACCTCAGACAATAAAGGTTGCACATCTTCAGCCATGGCTTCAATCTGAAACATCACTACATCAAATTCAAATTTCTGAGCATGAGAATCCATCCCAACTTCAGTTTGAAATGTTTATGCAGTCAATTAGACAGCAGGGAAAAACAGGCATAAACCATACAAGGAAACCAAATAATGACTTTGAGCAATTTCCGGGATCTAATTCAATGAGGAAATTCCAACACTACATGATCATGGATGCCAAACAATGCTCTCCATGTTAAATCACTAATATGATCTCAAACCTTTTACCTTTATGTAGTTTTTCCTTCAGAAGTGTGCTTGCTAAAGCAAATACTAAAAAAAGTATTTCTTTATTTTTAACTCTACCAAGAAAATTTAATAGGTTTTGATGCTAACATAAGTACATAACAATTTTAAGCTAATATTTTACTTTTTTTTTCTGATCCCTTCCCAACCAACAGAACTCACAGAAAAAAGATTAATGTAGTAGACAAAATACACTTCTTTTTGGGCTTAATAGAACTTTCAGGAATACAGTTTAGAAAAACAAATCTTATCAATAAGACAAAAAATGTAACAAGGCATGTCACACCCTTGTGAGCAGGGGCTTTGCGTCCTCAATAACAGCAGCAACTCGTTCAGCAAGTGAATAAGTGTTGGCAATACCAATTTCTTCCATTTGACGAGCAAGACGGGTGACTATCCCTACCAATGCATCCAGACTTACCCCTTGTTGTCCCTTTATCTTTTGCCTATCACATACAATTAGGCCTTCCTTAATACAGTCAGTGTCAAGAGGTCCCACCGATGGTGTTGGGATTGGATCCCGAGGTGTGATGTCAATCAAAGTTTCCATCAGAAGACCAGATTGGTTCACCTCAATAAGTGAATTTTGAGGTATAATAATCTTATCATCTTCAACCTATGAATGAGGACAGCAATATTGGTGCATAAATAAACCAAAACAAAACATTACAGCAAAATCATTACACTGAAACATACCTCAACAACTGCTTCAATACTTTTCAAGGAGGGATTAACACGTACAACATTGCCTACAGTCACCCCTCTAATCCTTACAGGTGTTCCAGTGCAAATACCAGACGCCTGAGCAAATTCAAACACTGCCAAGTACTTCCGGAATTTAGAGCGTATCTGAAACCCCCTCAACCAAGCCAGACTAAGTGCAAGAAGTACTGTACCAGACACAAGAAACAACCCAACCCCACCTTCCCAAATGCTTCTACGACCAAACCCAAAATCACTCAGTGGACACAATGTTTGCTTCCAAATTTTCTGAGGAACATCTAAAAAAACTGCAAGTAGATTATTTTTCTCTGGAGAAGCAGATGGTGGGGTATGCTCGGTACTAGCAGACATAGCTCTAACTTTTGTCAGCCTTGTTCTTGGTTTTAGTGAAAGATATGGCAAAATTTTCGGCGAAGACTGTGGGATGGTGGTCAAAGTAGAAGATAGCATAGACGGGCATGTTGAAATCTTGACTGAAGTAGTTCCAAACATTTTCAGAAAATTTGAAGCTAAAGGCAATGAATATTACAGTGAACAAAATGCTATAAATACTATCCCCTTTACCTAAATACAGAATGAAACAAAAAAATTTCTCTCCAAATCTACAGCAGCTAAGGCTTCCGTTAACTGAAAAGGCAACACAAATGAAATTCCATAAGTTAAAAGAAGAACCCATTTCTTTGAATAAAACAAAATCGAAGCTCAATCAAATACTTAAAATACCACCAATTACACTGGAAAAAAAAAGAAAATCAGGTGACTCCGCACTGTTGCATTAATGATTAAACACCACTTTAAAAAAAGAAATTAAGAAGGAAAAACCTAGCTAGAAGAAATCCGAAAAACGGGAAAAAGAATTCAAATCCTTAAGATGAAAAAGAAAATTCATCAATTTACTTCACTGTGCGATTACGAGCCACTATTAACTTTAGTTCATATCAACTTGGTTCACTAATACTAACCTAAGATTCACAGAGAGAAGCAAAAGGAAATTTAAAATTTTGAACAGATATCTTTCAATATTCTTGAAGATTTTCTAGGTAACCAAACAGCTTAAAGAAAAGATTAAGGCTTCGTTAGTACCTTCTGGAGCTGGCCAGGGTTCTTCCCCTCACGAATCGAAGGATCTAATCAGAGGCAGCAATTCCGAAATTTGTTGGCAATGAAAAAAGACGAGAGTACAAAACGGAGTGTGAGAAATTTCAACATTTTTATTAAATATTAAATAATTAAAAAAAGCAAAAAAGGAAGTCCATATAATTACCAATCAGATCTCAAATTAGACAAACTCGACGTTTCTTTTATGAAAATTTGGGGGTAAATTCGTAATAGTATTAATAAGCACAAATAAAACGTGTATATTTATGAAGCAGCCCTTTTTCCAAATGATTTTTTTTTTTGAATGGAAGAATTGAAAAGAAAAGGAGAAAATTACCCAAAACTGGAGATTGTGGAAAACATAATTCAATTTTACAAATAATCTTAATGAGAATTTCAAGAAAAAAAAAAGAAAATTTTAGAAAAAGAACCTTTTATAAAAGTCCATGCAAACAGCTTCATGAATTTGATAAATAAATAAAAAACATTCTGGCAGGGTGAAATTCTCCTTAAAAAGTTGATTTCTTTTTATAAAAAATTATCTTATAAATAAAACTTTCAAGTCCAAACTCAAATCGCGAAAAGTTTATTACTCTTTTGGTCTTTCCCTAATTCGAGTGCTAGGATTCGTTACAATATACTTGACATAGTGATAAATACGTTTGAACCAAATTCAAAATTAGACTTAATAAATATATTTGAATCAAATTTTTAAAAAAATCTAATAATTCGTATATCTATATCATATAATTTATATATTTATATTATATTTTAAATAAATTTATATATTATAATTTATATTAATATGAAAATACAATATATTTTTTAATTTTATTAAATTTATAATTTTTATTAAAATTTTAAATCATATCATATTTATTTTTTTTGTGTATCATTTGATATCAAATTATTATAATATATTTTAAATTATCAAACCTTAAACCAATGCATGAACCAACCCAAAATCAAATATGCAGCATGAAACTTTAAAATCTTTTATTACAAAAAAAAAAAATCGAATAAACAAAATTTAAGGATAATCACATTTTTTTTTAATTAAGTGCCCATATGGATTCAATCACATTTCCGGTAGTGTGATTAAATTCCCCGCAAGATTCATTCTTCAGTATAAATTTCTAATTAAATTTTTTTTTCAATTACAATTGTAATAATTTTTTTTTTCAATTATAATTATATAATAATTTTTTTATTATTTTTAATTTCATTGTAATCAATCTCATCCTCTGAAAATATACTTAGAATTGATACAGGAAATATGACAAAAGAAAGCACAAATATTCATTAACCATCATAAAAGTGCATATTATCCTACTAATATCCATAAAAACACCAAATAAAAATCCATTACAGAAAATTTTGAGTTTTGAATGTTTCAAAATGGCGTGAAATACAATAAACCAAAAATTAAAATCTAGCTTTCATCCCCTAGTAATCAGGTGATAAACTTGGAGCAGCCCCATTTTCACAGGTCTTGAACACTCAAACCTGCAAACATGAAAAGAATGAGAAAAATGGCCAAGATCAAGAACCTTGAGAACAACAGTTTGTTTCTGCTACTTATCTACCATCCATAATCCTACATTTTGTTTGTTTCGTACAAATACGGGATGATGGTTCAATCATGTTTAGTTTTACCTGGAGGGAGAGACTGCTTTAACTTGTCGGCCTTCTCGGCATCAGACACACAAAGTGTGTACAAGTACTTGGAGCAGCGGACCTTGAACTTGACTACATCTTTGCTCTTCTTGATTTTTACAGAGCGTGCATCTTTCCTTCTGGCAGTGAGAAGGAAGTCCTTGATCTCATGAATTTGCTTAGGCTGTGCATCACAACATGAAAAAACATTCATTTAACATAGAAACTTCGAAAATAAAGCAGAGATCACAGCCATTAGAAATTGAAAAGGTGACACTGCCAAGCTGATAAACACGCTAAGAAGGAATACACAAATTGCGACTAAAGATTTGAAAACAGCGCATACATTCTTTAACAAAGATAATATAATCAGATATAATAGATGAGCATGTCATAACTTAACAGGGATGCAGTAAAGACATATGCAAATATTTTAACTTTGTCCCAGCTTCAAACACACTTCACTACCACTGATCAGTCTAAGATTAAAAGTTTTTCTCATTATTTAAGCAAGGCCTTTGGTGACAATGAAATCAAGACAACATAAGACATCGATTATATTATATGCATCCAGAATTCCTAAGATGGACCAACTAATACAGAGAAAATCACCGAGAAATAAACAAGAAAAGATCTAAACAGCAGACAAGTGAGTTGTAATTAAACCTGGCAATTTAAAACACAACATACTGGCATGATACGAAATAAGACATGAAAGTGACAGTTTAAAATTAACCAATGTTTTACACTACATGAATACACGAATTGATAGGTGCAGTTGTAATAAAAACGTTAAAAACTTGTACAATGATTAAAATTTTTCTACAAGGTCATGATCCTAGAACATTCAGAACCTGAACACAATGGAGTCTTTTATACAGAAACATTTTCAGTTTACATAAAAAATTCATGCAACTCACTCAAAATAAACATCTGTGCTAACTAGTGGCACTGATATATTCTATGAAAAATAATTCATCCAAAATCATTCCAATGATGCAAAACAAAGATAACCCATCTACTGAAATTACTACTCATCACAATTCTACTATCTCTATTACACTTCAGATAACGTTCCAACTTCATCAAGAATAGAAAAATTGAAAAAACTGCGACAAGGAAGCCAATAACAGAAAATGAAAACATAAACAAGGATCTAAAGCATGAATAATCACAGGATTGACAGAGCATCAAAACAAGATTAGTTTCTGAGATCCAAGGTGATTAGTTAAAAGAAACATGGGTTTTACCATTTTCGATTGAAGTTTGTGGAGAGCTTCTTCACCGAGCGGAAACACGAACAAGAAGCAAGCTCCAAACCCTAGCCTCTACTATATTCGATTATATATATATATAGGCTCACAACAAAAACCCTAGAGAATTTCCCTGCATTACCCGTTTTACCCTTCACTGATTTGCTATATGACGTTCGAGTCCTATTCCTAGACTATTGGGCTGGCTTTAATCGTTCGGCCATACATCATAGAATATTGGTTCGTTGATTGTGGGTTCAAACGACGGATTTTGGACCTAATGACGAAGGGCTTGATTCGAAGAACGAGGATTAGGCTTAGGCTATGCTCAGTAAAAAAAAAAAAAAATTACATGTTAGATCTTTTTTAAGTTAAGTTTGGACTGTACTGCATTTTTTTATGTAATGCAATTGAGTTTATTGTCATTAATTCAATTTATATGTTAATTTCAGTAAAATTTATTCAATATAATTTTTTTATTAAAATTTTTTTTAATTGTAATTATAATAATTTTTTTAATTATAATTATAATTATTATAATTATTTTTAATTTTATTGAAATCAATTTCATCGAATATCCTAATAGAATATTAGTAAATTGATTTTATGGATTTGATTTTTTAGAGTAATTTTTTATTTTTGATATAGTTTAATTGTAATCATGAAATTTTAACTTATAATAAATATATATATTATTTTAAATATTTTAATTGAATGGATATGATTTTTTATTAGTAAATTTGATTGTAATTAGAATTTTGTGCGTTCTCACATATATATTAAAAAACTAATATAATTAAAAATATATACAGTATAATTTTTTTAATATACTTATAAAATTTAAAAATTTCATTACACCAAACTTCAATAAAAAAAAAATTCATCACACTATATATAAAAAAATTAACTCTTTTAATCTTTTAATCACACTATATATTAAAAAATTGTATTTTTCTTTATACAAAAAAGTTCAAGGACTTCAAAATTTGGTAAATAGTAATTTCACCTGAAAAGTCCATGTCCTAAGAAATGGTTTAGTGACCTTTTCACATATTAATCTTTAAATTATGTATAAAAATAATTTATTAGGGGGTCCTCCATAACATGGAAGAAAAATATTAACCAAATAAGGTGCTTGTTTATTAAGAATTAATCAAAGGACAATTGTTGCTTTTAATATTGTTTTTATTTTTATTTTTTGTTTTTCTTTTTTCACAAATTGTTCTATCATTTGTACAAAATTAGTGTGAATTAGGAGAAACAAGTATGCAAAAAAAAGAAATTCATATATAATTGGGGAAATGATGAACAAAGAATCACAGGAAAAGGGTCTCATCTAAATCTAAAAAAGTTGCTTTTCCACTACTTAATGTTGGAGTAAAGTAAGAACACAAGAATGGTTACTAAATCCAAAAAATATGCTATTCAAGTCATGACTAGACAGACACAAAGGCAAAACATATGGGATTTAGTTGCTGTTCTTATGTTTGCCACCAAGGTCTCTTCTTGCCCCCCTTTCCTTTTTCTTTATGTGAATTTTTCCCTCTTTTGTCTGATATATATGTTCATCATCTTTAAAACAAACACTTTACATTAATTTCCAAGAGAGTGATATTGGATTTTTTTCATTGGATATATAAGTTTGGAGTATCTTCAAGATTGTTCAATGGTTATTCCATTTAAGAACATATCAAGTTTAGGGTTTAAATTCAAGCCTTGGAAATGATTATATATAGTATTAAAATTGATCAAGATTTTATCTTCAATCGCGTTGATCATATCATATGTAAAAAGTCACTAAATTAAAATTTCGATGATTATTTTAATAAGAGAGTTTCTGAAATAATTAACTTCCTTATAAATATATAAAAAATTAACTATTCAAATTTCAATACATACAAATGTGTGTTTATATATATAAAGATACATTTATATAATGTATGAGGTAGGGATATAGGGAGTATGTAGGAAGTTTACTCCCTATATCCCTCTCTTGTCTTTAGAAAAACCATCATAAACTCAACCTATGGAACAAGGGCGAAGGAAACTTGTTGGGGTGGTAATTTTTCTATTGCATGCATTTTCACTTAAAGAGTTGGGTTCGAATTAATTTTTTTTATTAAAAAAAATTAGTTCTTGCAATAAAAAAGAAATTACTGAAAACAATTCAAGACTGGGTTAAGATTCACAATATCAATTTTATATCTTATTAATTAAACTTTCTCATATATAAGCACCAAAATATAGGAGAGGATAACATTGTTTAGATATGGACTGAAAAATTATTGATATAAACAGATATATACCATATGCTACCAATTAAGAAATGAGATATGTGAGATTTGTTTATCAATTAAAAGCTGATAAGTAAGTGCAGGTTGCAGTGGTGCTGGCTTAATCACAAGCAGTTTGGTATTGTTTGTTCTCAAGTTGAGCTTAGTTAGTAATAATTAACTTGAATAATCAAACTATACCAAATTTGATTGTTTTGATATTCAGCTGTACGTGTCATCCTACTAACTCTATTTGTAGAGTGTAAAAGCTAATTCCTTGACGGTGAATGAAATGATTTTTCGTTTTCAAAATATATTCAAGAGTGTGATTACACATATAGCATATAAAATATATGAAAAATTAAGCAACAATCCAGCTTGAATTTGAAAATTTTGATTACCTTTTAGAGTGAGGTATGATTGTAGAAGTAAACTAAACTAAAGTTCGAGTCAAATTTTCAAGTCTTATGTGTATTAAGTTTTTTCTATTATATCAATTTGACTCAAATATTATTTCATTAAATCCTAGTTATAGTCATAAATTTTTCGTAATATTTCATTTTCATTTTCGACTTTTTAAATTAATTTGTTGCATATTCATCCATTCAACTACATGTTGCTAGTATATATTAACAGAATTTGTCATGACATTTCAAATTGTTTAAATGTGTGTGTACATACCAATAAATCATTTCAAATTGTTATAATTAATTTTTTAACTAAATACCAAAACATAATTATATTTTGAAACCAATTACTAATACCAAAATATAATTAAATACCGAAACCTCACAATATTTTGAAACCAATTACTATAGTTATTAATAGAAAAATAAATAAGAGAATAGAAATAAAATTAAAAAAAATTGACTTTAAAATGTGAATAGTATTTTTTTTAATGATAATTATGTCTTTAAGAGATGTTATAATGTATAAGTCTATAAATTTATTACTAGACATAATAAAAGGAGTTACCATCGTTTTTTTTTATTTAAGTATAATTGATAATTCTACTGAATTTGTCTCATTTTTAAAAACAATCTCAAACTTGATTTGAAATTTTTTAAAAGGGTAAATTTACGTGAAGGGAATGTTATAACACCCTAATAATATTTATCCAAAAAATAATACAAATTAATTTTATGTTATCCAAATTTTAAAATCTATTTATAATTTTATTGAATAAATTTAATATTAAAAATTAATTTTAAAATTATTTCTATAGTTTTGTAATAATTTAAGAAAATTTTTTTATCTTAGAATTATTTATAAAAATTAGTGTCTTATTCTAAAAAAATTCTATCATCGAATTCATTGATATATTTTTCAAAAAAATAATTTTTGTTTTAAAAAACAATAAACAAATTTCTTCAATAATTTGACAATATTTTATGTCAATTCATATCCTGCAATAGTTTATTGAAATTTTTATTTGAAATTTATTAAGGAATTATTAAATTTTTTAATAATTTGATAAGATTTAATTTTGAGATTTAAAATTTTCAATAATTTGGTAGGATTGAATTTTTTTATAAAAAATATTAAATCTTTTAATAATTTAATAAAATTTAACTTATTTAACTTGAGATTTAAATTTTTTAATAATTTGATAGGATTGATTCAGAATATTTTAAATTAAATTTTATTACAAAATTCTTCAATAGTTAAAAAAAACTTATCTCAAAATTGATTTTTAAAAATTAAATTTCAAACCCTTTTTTATTTCATTTATTTTTAAATAAGCAAAACTTCTTTAAAATAGTTTTAGTTAAAAAAAAAAAAAACCAAACCAAATAAGAAAATAAATAAAAAATTAAGAAAAATTTTAATGGTAAGTCCTCTATCGAAAATAACCTATTACGATCAGCCAATAATTTTTTTTTTTTGGGAAAAGGAAACAGGGGGATATAGGGTTTTGATTGAAAAAACAAAAAAGAAAGATGAAAATTTGAGGTGAAATCTTAAGCAATTAAAGCAAATAATAAAGAAAGCATCGGAAGGGAGGAGAATCGAGAAATTGAATTGCGGTTGATGCTTTGATTGGAAACTAATCATCAGATGGGATGGATCGGATCACTAGATCACCGTTGATTTTCGTTTGGATGAGGAATTTGATTGTTTTATCTGTGAAAAAATAAATTTAAAGCACAGGATTATAGGAATTATATTAAAGTTTGAAATTGGATAAAACCAAAACAAAAATAAAAAGAAAATTTTGGTTAAAGATTAATCACTACCAAAAGAAGCAAATTATTTTTTGCTTTTTGTTTTTTATACTGGAAAATTGGAGGTGGAAAATTGAGCTCAAAAGTTTGTTATTTAATTTAAAAAAAAAATCGGCAAAAAAAAATAAAAAAGTCATAAAAAAATTGACAACCCTAACTTTTTTCTTTAAAAAATTAAAATTGATAATTTTTGATAAAATATCAATAGGAAATACACGAAAAAAAATATATTAAAATTATTTATTTAAAATTTTGATAAAAATTGTATAAATTTAATAAAATAAATTTCATATTTAAAATGTGCTATACGATAATTTTTGCATTTAATGTTATGGGAAACAAGCATCACATAAAAAAATTTGTGAAATAATATTAGATTTGATAAAGTCAGTCCTACAATAAATATCAATGGATTCCATAATATTTTAACACGTATCAGTGATTATGACGTGTCGGACAATGATTGGCTAACTGACTTCGATCAGCCTCGTTTTCTCGTTCACAGCAGAAAATCTACGAGAGTTTGTTCTGTTTTGGTTTTTTGTCGCGGATTCCACTAGTTGTCGTTCTCCTGGAAAATTGAATGACACGTGTAACTCCAAAAAACCGCCACATGGAAAAATAAGTCCACTTCCTTTGATTCTTAGGTCGCGCTCGCGAGTACGTGGCAACTGCAGCCATAAAACAAAGCATTTTACCTCTTAACAAACTCTAGCGAGCCTTTTTCTACCAAACCCTAACTCGCCTCCTTTAACAAAACGCCATTGCTACCACCAAATTTCCCTTACTATTTCAAACTCTTCTTTTTGTTTTTGGGGTTCTAGTAATGGAGGAAAATAAGAAGGCATATGAGCATGAAGAAGAAGAAGAAGAAGAAGAAGAAGAAGGAGAGTCAGAGTATGTATTGCTTGATCTTGATGCTGTTTCTGGGCAGATTGACATTCCTCCAAATTCAACTTACACTCTTTCAGTAAGCTCTGAATCTCATGTCTTTTAATTGTCTGAAGCTTTTAGGTTTCTGGGTTTTTCCTTTTCCCTACCTTTTTTTTTTTTTTTTTTTTGTAGTTGGAAGTTAAAGGCATGTTCAAATTGTTTTAATCTCTGAGTTCGAATCTTGAGATGAGGAGATTAGTATTAGTACTAATGTTCATGCAATTGCTTTCATTACGGAAGAACTCAACTTATACAAATGTGTGTATTTATGTGTATGCCTTTCGTTGTTTAATTGTTGGATGAAATAAATTTCGGCCTGTTTATGTTTTTGTGTCCCCGATTGGAGCTCTGCCTTGGATGAAATTGTTGAATTTGGTTTGATTGCGATACATTGTTGTGGCTTTTGATGATCATTTTACAATTAATGTAGAGGATTGTGTTTGTTTTCTTTATTATATTTGTTGTCTGGGAATATTTTTTTACCTGATGTAATGGTATTTTGTTGTCCGTTTTGCATAAGATTTCCTTGTTGTTTTTATTTACCATATTATGATCATCAGGTTGTTAATGAACTTCAGGGTCTGGATACAATGAATCCGATATTAATCATAGATGAAAAAGTAAAGCTGGTGAGTTGTTAGCTTGCAAAATCTCAAGTTTACCTTGAGTAAGAAAGGTTCCAGGTTATTTATGTTTTGAAAATTTTATTTCCGGATGACCATATTTACTCAACAACTAGGGACTGTCATTGTATTGATTTATTGATGTTTATATCTTTAGTATTCACAATCAGCCCAGACAATATATCTTTCAGAATTCTTGGCATCTAAAGGATTCTTGCTGCCCCTCTTCCTTTTTCTTTACCATTTCTGTTAGACTCATTCCTTTCATGCATTTACCAAAGTAGTTTGTTTGTAACTAAAGGGGTTTGGTTGAGTTGGTAAAGTTTGAATACTTCACTTGTAAGACCTAGGTTTGAGTCTCACTGCCAGCAGTCCGTTTTGGTGATGATCTGTAAATCCAGTTTAAGTTCTATATGAGGTTTGTGGTCTGTCCTGGTCTTGGAATGGGGAGGCCTCTCCTCACCCTAAACTTATATGCACCAAAAATAGAAGTTAGTTTGTCATAAATTTTACTATAAACTAGGGATTTGGTGGTCCACAATAGGCCTAAGTTATTGCTTTGTTTGACTCTTTGATTTGAATTTTAATAAACAGCAAGTGGTTTCTGACATGTGAAAGTTTTTAATTCATGACATTTTAATCTTTTAAGTAAATATCTTTTCCAATTTACAGATCGGAGAATATGAAGAAACAATTGGGACCTGCTTTGTTTTCTCTGAAGATGGTGAGCAACATTTCTGTCATACTTACTTTGAGCTTAACTGGGGGGTCGTTAATTATCTCCTTTTCTTTTGCTATCATTTTACACCTGCTTCCCTTATGCATCGGAGGATTGTAAGATCAAGTTTCCTTTCATTAGTTTTTATCTGATGGTAAATGAAAAACCATGGAAGATTTGACTATGTCTGCAGGGAACGTAACACTGGAACAGACTTCTTGGTTACCGTTTTTGTTTTATTTGTTTTATTTTAAGTTTTTTCCTTTCTGCTACCTTTTTTGTATGTCTTAGGTACACAGGTTCCAAACAAATCTTTGTGGCATTCCCACCTGAAGCATAATTAGTTTAATAATAAGGCATGGAGTTTATTTATTAATACTGTTGTAAGCACATTCTGTTTGTTCTGTTTCAATTGCATATCAAGATTGCTGGGAAAGTTGCTTCCATGATCTTCTCACTTGGTTTACGGGATGGACCCTTTTATTACTGTCCCAACCCTTTGTTTTTTATGTTCATTTGGTTTATTAAACATTTTTGTTGTATGAATTAAGAATTTTGTTGTTCCAATTATGATTTACAGAAACTTCCCCTGTAGTACATGAAGAGACAGGTCCATCAGAAACAAATCTCTTCTCAGGAAAATGCATAATAGATCCAAATCAAGCTCCAAGAAAGCAAGTAAAACCAGTTGCCAGACTTCACAAGATTCTAAAGTTTAGAATGCTACCAGATGATGATGATGATGTTCAAGATCAAATAAACGTGCCATCTAGTTCGATTTTGTAACTAGCAAACTCTAATTTGTAGTCACTGGTCATTGTTTATCCTTAATTTTGAAAGTAATTTAATGTAATTCAAGCATAGTTACGCTCTCTATTTCCCTCTGCCATTCCTGATTCTTTCCCATTTCATCCTTTTCCAAGATTCTAGCTGCATCATTGTCTTGGACCGCCCTTAAATCCTGCCTACTTTGTACTCCTTCCAAGGGGGTATTTTAATGTTAATTTTAGGCTTTTAGCAATTTCAGGGGAAAAAAAAAGGACTGGAAATAAAAAAGTCTGTGAAAACAGTGATTAGCACTGACTAGCATTAAACCTGGAAGTGGTAACAAAATGTTCAACAACAAAAAAATTCAACAAAGTTTGCTACTTGCTTTAATCATGCGCTTGTGGCACCCACCATGAAAGTAGCACAAAGACCATGATAATTGACTTATAATTTTGGTTCATTTTGCTCTTGCTTTTCTTGGCACTTCCCTTAGCACTTTCTTTTCTTCTTCCCAAATCCCTAACACAGATTTGCATAGCCTCCTACCGGTAGTTGATTCATGTTTCTCTGCTCCATACACTTCTTCAACAAGGGTTTTGGTCTTTTCTTCGCTGCTTTCATTTCAATTCTAATCTCTCAAGAAGTGTCAGCCAGTCAAGTCAGGTAACTTTTTCTTCCCATTCTTTGGTTCTTTGATTCTGATTGATTGCAAGGATGTAATTTGTTTGGTTGGTTTTCTTTCAAGCATCTATTCTTATATAATTTTCCTATTTTGTTGTGTTATTTGTTTTATTTCTGTCCCCATAATGTTGACTTGTTAACCGTACTAAATACAGCTCTTCCATTATCTGCATTTTCACTCATTGGCATGCTTCTATGGTCTTATTTGGCACAGGATCCTTACATTTCTAATGACATATTTCTCTGCCTCATTTTGGATGGGTTATTTTTTTTTTTTTTGCAAAACTACCTAACTTTTGACAAAATTCTTTATGGTTGTTTCTGTTTTAATTTGTTAAAAATATTTTTCATACGCTTTCCATGGTCTCATTAGGCGCATGGTATAAAGATCAAGCAGTATTAGATAAAAGGCTATAGAATTAGACCAAAATGCTCAGCCATTGTCATGAAATCTGAATGTTAATCTTGAAAAGTTTCGATTACAAATAAGAATCCTTGAAAAAGCAGCCCTATGATGAGCGTTATATCTTCCCACCTTTGAACAAATAATTTAAGTCAGTGTGACAAATGGAGTTAAGTACAGATTTTTTTTCTGTTGACATCCAAATGATTGGGCAGTTTCTCCATTTTACTCTAATTTAGTGAAGGGACAAATAGAAATGTGTAAAACATGAAAAGTTAGAACTTTGTAGAAAGCTATCTAATTCCAAAATCACAAATTTGAAACTTGAAAAGACCATAGAAAGGTAGAAGTTGCTCATCATATCTATTTTGAAGAGATCTCACTGCAAATCTATTTGTTTTTCTGAACTTTGAGATAGTTTTTTAGGCATTATTTCTTCCTCTTTTTTTTCTTGTTAATTTCCTAGGGGAAAAAATTTCCCTAATAGGACTAACAATATATCTTTATGGTCAAACTTCTGATAGCAAACTTTTTGTAAAACAAGTATGTCCTTCTTCACTTGATAAATCTGTTGATAAAAGTCCTTTTAAGGAGTGTATGGACCTAACAAAGCATTCTAATGTACATATGGGGCGTTATGTAGGTACTTGCTGCAATGGACTTTTTGGCAAACAAGATTTTCACACTCTTGGAAAATCTCTGTAGTCTCGATCAGAATTTAGTTGTCCTGAAGAGAAAATTGGTTGTCCTAAATGCAGTGAAGGAAGACAATGAATCAAAAAAAAGTGTAGAGCTGCAACCAAGAAAGAAACTCAAGAAAGAAGTTGAGATTTGGTTTCAAAATGTTGAAGGGATCAATGGTGAAATACTTAGTGATCTTGGAAACGAAGTTAGAGGAAGCAGTCTTCTCTCGCAGGGATTCCATGGAGAAAAAGTTTTAAAAAGGATACAAGAAGTTGAAGAACTGCTTCAACAAGGAAAGAGTTATGATGGTTTGGTTATTGACGATCCTCAATGGATTAGACAGGTTTTGTCGACAACCAACTTATGTGGTGAAGTTGCAGAGAACCTTATGAAAGAAATTTGGGCATATTTGATCGATGATGATGTTTCGAAGATTGGAGTTTGGGGAATGGGAGGAGTTGGTAAGATAACCATCATTAAGCTAATTAACAACCAACTTTTAAAAGAAAATGAGAAATTCTACACTGTGATATGGGTCGCTGTATCAAAAGAGACGAACATTGCCAAATTACAAAATGACATTGCAAGTGCAATGAATGTATCTCTTTTTAATGATGATGAAACAAGAAGAGCAGGGGTGCCATACGAAATGTTGGCTCGAAAAGGCAAGTATGTGTTAATCTTGGATGATCTATGGGACAATTTATCTCTTGAAGAAGTAGGAATTCCCGAGCCTTCTGCTCGGAGTAAGTTAGTGATAACAACCCGGTTGAGGCACATTTGTCACTATTTGAATTGTCAAGTAGTTAGAATGCCTACTCTTCCAAAACAAGATGAACGGAGCTTGTTCTTGCAAAAAGTAGGTCAAGATATTTTGGACCATCCAAATATATCGTCCAGTGTGGAATCTGTTGTTGAGCAATGTGCTGGTTTGCCTTTGGCTATTGTTACAGTAGCAAGCAGTATGAAGGACGTACTTAACATTCATGAATGGAGGAATGCACTCAATGAATTGAGTAGACATGCAAAAAGTGTAAACAAGTTAGATGAGAAGGTATTGCAACAACTCCAATTCTGCTACGACCGTTTAGAAGATGAACCAGTCAAGCAATGCTTCCTCTGTTGTGCATTATATCCTGAAGATTCTGAAATCTGTACAAATAAGCTGATAGAACTTTGGATTGCTGAGGGGCTTGTGGAAGAACTGGATAGCTTGCAAGAAGAGACTGACAGAGGGCATACCATTTTAAATAAACTCATTAACAATTGCTTGCTAGCTAATATTGTGAAATCTAGTGGAACTTTTGTGAAGCTTGATGACCTTGTGAGGGACATGGCATTACGCATCACGAGTTTAAAACTGAGATTCTTGGTAAGAGCAGGCATGCAATTGAAAGAGATACCAGATTTGCTAGAATGGGCTGAAGATCTAGACAAGGTTTCACTGATGGAGAATTTGGGAATACAAATTCCACCGGAAATGCTGCCACCAAAATGTCTTATGCTCACAACCTTATTGCTGCCTTCATCCTATATAACGAGTATGCGAGAATGTTTCTTTGAGCAAATGCATGGACTCAAGATTCTTGATCTTTCTTTGAATCCTATTAAAAGCCTTCCAAATTCCATCTCTGATTTGGAAACTCTCACTTCATTGTTGCTCTTCAAATGTGTACTTTTAGAGGATATGCCATCTTTCTCGAAACTTCAAGCTTTGAAGAAGTTGAACCTTGAAGCAACAAAAATAAAGAATCTCCCTCATGGGATGGAAAGGTTGGTAAATCTCAAATATCTTAATTTGAGTGACACGGGTATATCAAAGGTCCCGGATGGAATATTATCAAAGGTCTCACGCCTTCAGCACTTTGTGGGACATGAACGTTTTGAAAGAAGTCAAACATTCGTCAGAGCTTATGAGATAGGTTTTACGACTTGAAGGAGCTGAGCAGTTATGTTCAAGCTTTGCATGGACAAACACAAGGGCCTCGTGAATACTACATTTGTGTTGGTGGTACATTATTAACCTGTGATTTCAATTATAAAAAATGCATTGAATTGAATCGTTGTCAGATCTACAGAAATGGTGCTAAGCTTCCCTCCAATATTCAACAATTGAGTATTAATTGCTCCATTGCCGAGTTTTGTGAAGAACAGCCAGTTCTCTCATGGTTTATCCCAGTGCCATATGGTCCTTTTTCCGGTCTTAAAGAGATTAATATAAGTGATTGTAAAAGAATAAAGAAGTTGTTCTCTTCTGACTGTGTACTGCAAAATCTCCAAAATTTGGTACAGTTATATGTTTCATATTGTAAGGAAATGAAGGAAATAATAGCATCAGAGTCAGAATCGGAGGAAGAAGGAACTGATAGCAGCAATAGTATCAAACTTGCTCTTCCCAAGTTAAGGAAATTGTTATTGTGTGAACTACCAAAATTGAAGAGCATTTATGGTGCAAATGGAGCATTGGTTTGTGATTCTGTTGGACGAGTTCAGATATACTATTGTCCAAAATTAAAGAGGATCCCTCTATATCTTCCCCTGCTTGAAGATGACCGACCATCTCCTCCACCTTCTCTCCAAAAAATCCAGATAGGACAAGAATTGTGGGAAAACATGGAGTGGGACCATTCCTATGCCAAATCTCTATTGGATCCATTCGTGGAGTACTATGATAAGGTGCAATGAAAGTGGATTCCTGCACGTTCAGATGCCTGATATCAATTAAATTATCTGGTTAAATGCCGGATGATACGGTATACAATTCAATCCCACGTTTATTTCTACCAATGTTACTTAACAATGACCTCTGTTTTCAAGCACCTGAATGAAAGATTTTTCATTTCAGAAAATTAATCATCAGGTGTTTTGTGGCAATTCCTGATAGTCTTAGGCTAAGTAAAACGATTACACAAGTTACTCTGAATTATCTTTTGCTTTTGATGTTCCTATTGTAATGTTTGCTTGCTGTCTGCTTGGTTTCATCCCTGTAAAAGGATGAAAAAATGTGAATAATTCTATCTGTGTTTATCATGCAAAACCAAATTCTCCCTATTTTGCATCGAATAGAACATGCTGAGGCAAATTCTTCATGTAAAACCTCCTTGATTTAGATCTGGAGAATCATACGGTCTGATGAAACCATGTGTATGTGACTCGAATCCGTAGTCAATGCATGATTTAAATTTGACACTTCCCATTTAAGCTTCATCTCACTTTTCCCTTCCCATTTTCGCATATTTCTTTCTTACGAATTCCTTTGTTCTCTCTTATCACACTAATGATGATTTGTTTGAAACGTTAGAGATAAGCAGCAAAGTCGAAGGAGTGATCCCTACATTTTGAAACAAGTCTTCATGCATCTGAAGGACAGATTGCTGTTGTTGGAGTCGGACTTCCAATGCCACGTTGCTGTTGGAGGCGTTCATGTAGGATTGGTTAACCATTTATTGAAAGGCCTAAACACTAAGGTATAAAATTCAAATCAAAGCTTATTTTTTTTCTGTTAATAGTTCATCTGTCTCCTTTTTCCCTTTCTTATATGTTAATTTCAAGCTTCTCTGTTTTTGTCTTTTGCAGTTTTCCTAGACATCTTAGCAAGCCAAGTATTATTTGGTTCCAAGATCTTCAACTTTATACAGTATTAAGATGTGTGGAGGAATAAGAAGATTACTAGATATATGATTCAAGAAGCAGTAGCCAATTGTGTACTCTGTTCCTCAGCTCATTTTACTACTTCAGCTGTTTATTGTTGTAAATTTGGCTATGTACTTCAGCTTGTCTCTCTCTTTTATTTCTTGGTTTTGCCACTTGAGTGAATTTTTTAGTATGGTTGTGCGAATTTGGAGTTTTATGCTATGAGATTCTTTCCATGTCTGTTACAAATTTGTTTCTTAACTCTTCTCTAAGGAATTTAAAACTATGGTTAACTTTTGTTTTTTTTCAAGTCTTTAGTTCTTTTATTGAAAAATTATTTTTAGGTTTTCCTTTTCACTCATTTTTTGAAGGAAAAAAAATCAGAAAGAATGTGAATGATGGCTTAGCTGTCATTCCTAAAGAAGAAATTTTCATTTTATTTTAAATTGCAATTTCATGAAATTCAGCTCATTTTGCCAACCATTGCCTGAAGCGTATTAAATGTAAGAACAAAAAAAAAAAAAAAAAAGAACTCCAAGTCTTCCCAAAGGAATCCCTGCAAATTGCCAGCAATTTGTTAAAATGCCATATTGAAGCTGAATAAATAATGCATAAGAGTTGGGAAAGGCATCATTGTCTTCGATAAAATATAAAACCAGTTTCTGACTTACAATATTTTTTTTTATGATTTTTTTTTCTAAAACCATTGAACCCAGCAATTTCTCTCATAAAAGCTTCCTGACAGGAATGTGTTCATGTGGAAATGTGATCATTGAGTAACTTTTGACACGGTAAAAAATCACATAAATGATTAATATAAACCATAAAAAATCCAGAGTTAATTTAATTAGTGGTTAATATAGTCACCCTCAAATGATGATATAATGATGATATCAGTAATCGATTTTCGATTATTCCCAACACATGCATCCTTCCTTAAACAATAAAAAAAACATAGTACAGGATCAAATTCGATCCACAACCAAGCCAGAAATCAATATTGTTTATGATTTAGAGCAGTTGAATTGAACAATTTCGTCCTTAAAAGTAATAGCTATCACCTTCCTCATCCCCAGAATCTAAAACCCATAGTTGCTACAAGCTTACACTTATCCTTCAATAACCTTTGAATCAATCTTTTCATTGCTCCAAACTTTAAATGTTTTCTTTGTATTTTAGTCAAGATTTTCAGAAGTATCAAATAATCCTAACTCTTGTTGTCTCTTCTCCTTCCATTCCTTACTTTTAGATTTAATATATTTTTTTATTTCCTGAATATTTTAAGATGATTGTATTTGATCACACTGTTATGTACATTAAAAATTTAGAATTAAATTTCCATTTCATAAAAAAAGTACTCAATTAAGCAAGATGGTAAAACAAAAAGATCCATATTATATGTAGTGAATTTTGTTCAAAAGGCAAAGCCAAAAGTATGATTACAAATATAAACAAATATATAAAAAGTCCATGTGCTAGATATGGTTTAGTGACCTTTTCACATATTAATCTTTAAATTAAAGTCTAAAAATAATTTATTATAGGGTCCTCCATAGCATCTGCAAGAAAAATATTAACCAAATAAGGTGTTTTTTTTAATTAGGAATTAATCAAAGGACGATTGTTGCTTTAAATATTGCTTTTACATTTTTTTTTTGTTTTTCTTTTTTCACAAATTCTTCAATCATTTGTACTCCTTCCAAGGGGTATTCAAATGTCAATTTGAGGCTTTTAGCAATTTGAGGAAAAAAAAGAAAGGACTGGAAATAAAAAAGTCAGTGTGAAGACAGTGACTAGCACTGACTAGCACTGACTAGCTTTTAACCTGGACGTGCTAACAAAATGTTCAATAGCACAAAAAATTCAACAAAGTCTGCTATTTGCTTTAATCATGCCCTTGTGGCACCCACCATGGAAGTAGCACGAAGACCATAATAATTGACTTATAATTTTGGTTCATTTTTCTCTTGCTTTTCTTTGCACTACCCTTAGCACTTTCTTTTCATCTTCCCAAATCCCACCCTCGTCTTTTTCCTTGAGTTAATATCAATCAAGTTGCTAACACAGATTTGCATAGCCTCCTACCAGTAGTTGATTCACTGTTCTCTGCTCCATACACTTCTTCAACCAGGGTTTTAGTCTTTTCTTCACTGCTTTTATCTATTTAAGGATTTGCAAGGAAGCTTGCTGGTTCGTCGGTTTTTGGGCCTTTGTTCACTGCTTTCTTTTCAATTCTAATCTCTCAAGAAGTGTCAGCCAGTCAAGTTAGGTAACTTTTTCTTCCCTTTCTTTGGTTCTTTGATTCTGATTGATTGCTAGGATTTAATTTGTTTGCTTGGTTTTCTTTCAAGCATCTATTCTTATATAATTTTCCTATTTTGTTGTGTTATTTGTTTTGTTTCTGTCCCTATAATGTTGACTTATTAACCGTACTAAATAAAGCTTTTCCATTATCTGCATTTTCACTCATTGGCATGCTTCTATGGTCTCATTTGGCACATGATCCTTATACTTCTAATGACATATTTCTCTGCCACTTTTTGGACGGGCCCTTTTTGTAAAACTACCTAGCTTTTGACAAAATTCTTTATGATTGTTTCTGTTTTCACTTGTTAAAAATATTTTTCACATGCTTTCCATGGTCTCATTAGGCGCATGATATTAAGATCAAGCAGCATTAGATAAAAGGCTATAGAATTAGACCAAAATACTTAGCCATTGTCATGAAATCTGAATGTTAATCTTAAAAAGTTTGGATTACAAATAAGAAATCCTTGAAAACCAGCCCTATGATGAGCGTTATATCTGCCCATCTTTGAGCAAATAGTTTAATTCAGTGTGACAAATGGAGTTAACTACAGATTTTTTTTCTGTTGACATCCAAATGATTAGGCAGTTTCTCCATTTTACTCTAATTCAGTGAAGGGACAAATAGAAATGTGTAAAACATGAAAAGTTAGAACTTTGTATAGAGCTATCTAATTCCAAAATAACAAATTTGAAACTTGAAAAGACCATAGAAAGGTAGAAGTTGCTCATCATATCTGTTTTGAAGAGATCTCACTGCAAGTCAATTTGTTTTTCTGAACTTTGAGACATAGTGTTTTAGCTTATGGCTTTTGTAGTCTATTTTGGCATTATTTCTTCCTCTTTTTTTTCTTGTTAATTTCCTAAGGGAAAAAATTTCCCTTATAGGACTAACAATATATCTTTATGGTCAAACTTCTGATAGCAAACTTTTTGTAAAACGAGGATGTGCTTCTTTACTTGATAAATCTGTTGATAGAAGTCCTCTTAAGGAGTGTATGGACCAAACAAAGCATTCTAATGTACATATGGGGTGCTATGTAGGTACTTGCGGCAATGGACTTTTTGGCAAACACGATTTTCACACTCTTGGACAATCTCTGCAATCACGATCAGAATTTGGTTATCCTGAAGAGAAAATTGGTTGTCCTAAATGCCGTGAAGGAAGACAATGAATCAAAAAAGAGTGTAGAGCTGCAACCAAGAAAGAAACTCAAGAAAGAAGTTGAGATTTGGTTTCAAAATGTTGAACGGATCAATGGTGAAATACTTAATGATCTTGAAAACGAAGTTAGAGGAAGCAGTCTTCTCTCACGTGGATTCCTTGGAGAAAAAGTTTTAAAAAGGATACAAGAAGTTGAAGAACTTCTTCAACAAGGAAAGAGTTATGATGGTTTGGTTATTGACGATCCTCAATGGATTGGACAGGTTTTGTCGACAAGCAACTTATGTGGAGAAGTTGCAGAGAACCTTAAGAAAGAAATTTTGGCATATTTGATGGATGATGATGTTTCGAAGATTGGAGTTTGGGGAATGGGAGGAGTGGGTAAAACAACCATCATGAAGCATATTAACAACCAACTTTTAAAAGAAAATGAGAGGTTCAAGTTCAACCCTTTGATATGGGTCACTGTATCAAAAGAGACGAACATTGCCAAATTACAAAATGACATTGCAAGTGCAATGAATGTATCTCTTTCTAATGATGATGAAACAAGAAGATCAGGGGAGCTATATGAAATGTTGGCTCGAAAAGGCAAGTATGTGTTAATCTTGGATGATCTATGGGACAATTTATCTCTTGAAGAAGTTGGAATCCCTGAGCCTTCTGCTGGGAGTAAGTTAGTGATAACAACCCGGTTGAGGCACATTTGTCACTATTTGAATTGTCAAGTAGTTAGAATGCCTACTCTTCCAATACAAGATGCACGAAGCTTGTTCTTGCAAAAAGTAGGTCAAGATATTTTGGACCATCCAAATATATTGTCCATTGTGGAATCTGTTGTTGAGCAATGTGCTGGTTTGCCTTTGGCTATTGTTACAGTAGCAAGCAGTATGAAGGGCGTACTTAACATTCATGAATGGAGGAATGCACTCAATGAATTGAATAGACATGCAAAAAGTGTAAACAAGTCAGATGAGAAGGTATTGCAACAACTCCAATTCAGCTACGACCGTTTAGAAGATGAAACATTCAAGCAATGCTTCCTCTGTTGTGCATTATATCCTGAAGATTCTGAAATCTGTACAAATAAGCTGATAGAACTTTGGACTGCTGAGGGGATTGTGGAAGAACTGGATAGCATGCAAGAAGAGACTGACAGAGGGCATACCATTTTAAATAAACTCATTAACAATTGCTTGCTAGAAAATATTGTGAAATCTAGTGGAACTTTTGTGAAGCTACATGACCTTGTGAGGGACATGGCATTATGCATCACGAGTTTAAAACCGAGATTCTTGGTAAGAGCAGGCATGCAATTGAAAGAGATACCAGATTTGCTAGAATGGGCTGAAGATCTAGACAAGGTTTCACTGATGAAGAATTCGGGAATACAAATTCCACCAGAAATGCTGCCACCAAAATGTCATATGCTCACAACCTTATTGCTGCCTTCGTCCTATATAACGAGTATTCCAGAGAGTTTCTTTGAGCAAATGCACGGACTCAAGATTCTTGATCTTTCTTTGAATCCTATTAAAAGCCTGCCAAATTCCATCTCTGATTTGGAAACCCTCATTTCATTGTTGCTCTTCAAATGTGTATTTTTAGAGGATATGCCATCTTTCTCGAAACTTCTAGCTTTGAAGAAGTTGAACCTTGAAGGAACAAAAATAAAGAATCTCCCTCATGGGATGGAAAGGTTGGTAAATCTCAAATATCTTAATTTGAGTGACACGGGTATATCAAAGGTACCGGATGGAATATTATCAAAGTTCTCACGCCTTCAGCACTTTGTGGGACATAAACGTTTTGAAAGAAGTCAAACATTCGCCAGAGCTGATGAGATAGGCCGACTAAGAAAGTTGGAAATTTTCGAAGGGAGGTTTTACGACTTGAAGGAGCTGAGCAGTTATGTTCAAGCTTTGCATGGACAAACACACGGGCCTCGTGAATACTACATTTGTGTTGGTGGTAAATTATTAACCTGTGATTTCAATTATAAAAAATGCATTGAATTAAATCGTTGTCAGATCTACAGAAATGGTGCTAAGCTTCCCTCCAATATTCAACAATTGAGTATTAATTGCTGCATTGCTTTGTTTTGTGAAGAACAACCAGTTTTCTCATGGTTTATCCCAGTGCCATATGGTCCTTTTTCGGGTCTTAAAGAGATTAATATAAGTGATTGTAAAAGAATAAAGAAGTTGTTCTCTTCTGACTGTGTACTGCAAAATCTCCAAAATTTGGTACAGTTATATGTTTCATATTGTAAGGAAATGAAGGAAATAATAGCATCAGAGTCAGAATTGGAGGAAGAAGGAACTGATAGCAGCAATAGTATCAAACTTGCTCTTCCCAAGTTAAGGAAATTGTTATTGTGTGAACTACCAAAATTGAAGAGCATTTGTGGTGCAAATGGAGCATTGGTT